>NC_092089.1:8617519-8781373 GCF_045679555.1 Salvelinus alpinus | reverse complement strand
CATCAGAGAGGCAGTATTACTACATGTCTCATCCACAGTAATGTGGATCACATTACATTTCCCAGGAACTGAATTGTCACACATTGTCCCCATTCTAATGTGTTTGACTCCACATTCTGGTCAGCCGTGTGAAATGAATATGAGAGAATGAACATAGTTAATGGTTGTTAGTGCTTCCCTGGCTGGCCAGTCTCTAACAGCTGGTCCCTCTGGCACCACACTCCACTCTAGCAGGCCTTAGAGATAATCATGTCTGGTTGTGCCAACCCAGGGGCTGAGACTGCTGCTACAGTACTGCCCACTGAAGAGACTACCTGCCAACCCAGGGGCTGAGACTGCTGCTACAGTACTGCCCACTGAAGAGACTACCTGCCAACCCAGGGGCTGAGACTGCTGCTACAGTACTGCCCACTGAAGAGACTACCTGCCAACCCAGGGGCTGAGACTGCTGCTACAGTACTGCCCACTGAAGAGACTACCTGCCAACCCAGGGGCTGAGACTGCTGCTACAGTACTGCCCACTGAAGAGACTACCTGCCAACCCAGGGGCTGAGACTGCTGCTACAGTACTGCCCACTGAAGAGACTACCTGCCAACCCAGGGGCTGAGACTGCTGCTACAGTACTGCCCACTGAAGAGACTACCTGCCAACCCAGGGGCTGAGACTGCTGCTACAGTACTGCCCACTGAAGAGACTACCTGCCAACCCAGGGGCTGAGACTGCTGCTACAGTACTGCCCACTGAAGAGACTACCTGCCAACCCAGGGGCTGAGACTGCTGCTACAGTACTGCCCACTGAAGAGACTACCTGCCAACCCAGGGGCTGAGACTGCTGCTACAGTACTGCCCAATGACGAGACTACCTGCCAACCCAGGGGCTGAGACTGCTGCTACAGTACTGCCCACTGAAGAGACTACCTGCCAACCCAGGGGCTGAGACTGCTGCTACAGTACTGCCCACTGAAGAGACTACCTGCCAACCCAGGGGCTGAGACTGCTGCTACAGTACTGCCCACTGAAGAGACTACCTGCCAACCCAGGGGCTGAGACTGCTGCTACAGTACTGCCCACTGAAGAGACTACCTGCCAACCCAGGGGCTGAGACTGCTGCTACAGTACTGCCCACTGAAGAGACTACCTGCCAACCAAGGGGCTGAGACTGCTGCTACAGTACTGCCCACTGAAGAGACTACCTGCCAACCAAGGGGCTGAGACTGCTGCTACAGTACTGCCCACTGAAGAAACAAACAGACACACAGACACTCCCACAGAATTTGTTATGCATGGTCTTTTGAATTTTATTAATGTAATGCAAACACAAACCTTCCAACACATTAAATTGTTGATGTTATGCGAATCCACTCTGGAATTGCAGATCGTCATTAACATTATTTGCATGTTAATCTGCATCTTTTTAATTAGTGATATTATTTATGCACATAATTTCCACCTGGTGATGCCAAGTCTCAGAGACATTAATTACATTGCTGAGATGCCAAACTGTTTTCACACTTTTTTATTTGTTTACATGCTGTCATAGGGATTCAGGGGGAAGTTATGAAAACAGCCTAAAGAATAAAAATAGAAAGACGAGATTAACTAAAAGCTCTTTTTGTTTTTCCTAATTCACAGAGCCTTCACAAAGAATTCACACGCCTTCACCTCTTCCACAGTTGATTGTGTTTCAGCCTCAATTTAAAATGGATTTCATTCAGATTGTTTTTGTCACCGGTCTACACACAATACCCAATCATATCAAAGTGGAATTATGTTTAGATATTTTTACAAATTGATTAAAAAAAATGTAAAGATGAAATTGTCTTTGGTCAATAAGTATTCAACCCTTTTGTTATGGCAAGGAGCCTAAATAAGTTAAGGGGTAAAAATGTGCTTTAACAAATCGCATAATAAGTTGCGTGGAATCAGTATGTGTGCAATAATAGTGTTTAACATTTTTTTTCCAATGCCTCGCAAAGAAGGTCACCTGTTGGTAGATGGGTAAAAATAAAACAAGCAGACATTGAATATCCCTTTGAGCATGGTGAAGTTATTAATTACACTTTGGATGGTGTATCAATACACCCAGTCACTACAATGATACAGGCGTCCTTCCTAACTCAGTTGCCGGTGAAGAAGGAAACCGCTCAGGGATTTCATCATGAGGCCAATATTGACTTTAAAACAGTTACAGAGTTTTTAATGGCTGTGATTTGAGAAAACTGAGGATGGATCAACAACATTGTAGTTACTCCACAATACTAACCTAATTGACAGAGTGAAAAGAAGGAAGCCTGTACAGAATACAAATATTCCAAAACATGGATCCTGTTTGCAACAAGGCACTAAAGTAATACTGCAAACAATGTGGCAAAGCAATTAACTTTTTGTCCTGAATAAAAAGCATTTTGTTTGGGGCAAAGTCAACACATTACTTTCCATGTTTTCAAGCATGGTGGTGGCTGCATCATGTTAGGGGTATGCTTGTCATTGGCATGAGCTAGGGAGTTTTCTTAGGATAAAAATAAACAGAGTAGAGCTAAGCACAGGCAAAATCTGGTTCAGTCTGCTTTCCACTAGACACTGGGAAACGAATTCACCTTTCAGAAGGACAATAACTTAAAACACAAGACCAAATATACACTGGAGTTGCTTACCAAGCGGGTGGCCTAGTTACAATTTTGACTTAAATTGGCATGAACATCTACTGAAAGACTTTGCGAGGCATTGGAAAACCTCCCTGGTCTTTGTGTTTGACTCTGTGTTTGAAAGTCACTGCTCGACTGAGGGACCAACCAGATAATTGTATGTGTGGGGTACAGAGATGAGGTAGTCATTAAAAAAGAATGTTAAATACTATTATTGCCAACAGAGTAAGTTCATGCAACTTGTTATGTGACTTGTTATATTTTTACTCCTGAACTCATTTACTTACCATAATAAAGAGGCTGAATACTTATTTCAGTTTTTCATTTTTTATTAATTAGTTTTAAAAAATATTGAAAAACATAATTCCACTTTTACATTATGTGGTATTGTGTGTAGGCCAGTGACCAAAAATCTCAATTTAATCAATTTTAAATTCAGGCTGTAAACACAACAATGTGGGAAAAGTCAAGGGGTGTGAATACTTTCTGAAGGCAATGTAGAGTTGAAGTCGATAGTTTACATACACCTTAGCCAAATACATTTAAACTCAGTTTTTCACAATTCCTGACATTTAATCCTAGTAAAAATGCCCTGTCTTAGGTCAGTTAGGATCAACACTTTATTTTAAGAATGTGAAATGTCAGAATAATAGTAGAGAGAAGGATTTATTTCAGCTTTTATTTCTTTCATCACATTCCCAGTGGGTCAGAAGTTTACATACACTCAATTAGTATTTGGTAGCATTGCCTTTAAATTGTTTAACTTGGGTCAAACGTTTCGGGTAGCCTTCCATAAGCTTACCACAATAAGTTGGGTGAATTTTGGCCCTTTCCTCCTGACAGAGCTGGTGTAACTGAGTCAGGTTTGTAGGCCTCCTTGCTCGCACACGCTTTTTCAGTTCTGCCCATAAATGTTCTATGGGATTGAGGTCAGTGCTTTGTGATGGCCACTCCAATACCTTGACTTTGTTGTCCTTGTTGTTTACATCCTCTTAGGTTGGAGTCATTAAAACTAGTTTTTCAACCACTCCACAAATGTCTTGTTAACAAACTATAGTTTTGAAAAGTCGGTTAGGACATCTACTTTGTGCATGACACAAGTCATTTTTCCAACAATTGTTTACAGACAGATTATTTAACTTATAATTCACTGTATCACAATTCCAGTGAGTCAGAAGTTTACATACACTAAGTTGGCTGTGCCTTTAACCCCATCAGACTGTCTAACCCATCTCATCTAAACCCCATCAGACTGTCTAACCCATCTAGACTCCATCAGACTGTCTAACCCATCTAAACCCCATCAGACTAGACAGTCTGATGGGGTTAGACAGTCTGATGGGGTTTAGATGGGTTAGACAGTCTGATGGGGTCTAGATGGGTTAGACAGTCTGATGGGGTTTAGATGGGTTAGACAGTCTGATGGGGTCTAGATGGGTTAGACAGTCTGATGGGGTCTAGATGGGTTAGACAGTCTGATGGGGTTTAGATGAGATGGGTTAGACAGTCTGATGGAGTCTAGATGGGTTAGACAGTCTGATGGGGTCTAGATGAGATGGGTTAGACAGTCTGATGGGGTTTAGATGGGTTAGACAGTCTGATGGGGTTTAGATGGGTTAGACAGTCTGATGGAGTCTAGATGGGTTAGACAGTCTGATGGGGTTTAGATGAGATTGGTTAGACAGTCTGATGGGGTCTAGATGGGTTAGACAGTCTGATGGGGTCTAGATGGGTTAGACAGTCTGATGGGGTCTAGATGGGTTAGACAGTCTGATGGGGTCTAGATGGGTTAGACAGTCTGATGGGGTCTAGATGGGTTAGACAGTCTGATGGGGTCTAGATGGGTTAGACAGTCTGATGGGGTTTAGATGGGTTAGACAGTCTGATGGGGTCTAGATGGGTTAGACAGTCTGATGGGGTTTAGATGAGATGGGTTAGACAGTCTGATGGAGTCTAGATGGGTTAGACAGTCTGATGGGGTCTAGATGAGATGGGTTAGACAGTCTGATGGGGTTTAGATGGGTTAGACAGTCTGATGGAGTCTAGATGGGTTAGACAGTCTGATGGGGTCTAGATGGGTTAGACAGTCTGATAGTGTTTAGATTGGTTAGACAGTCTGATGGGGTTTAGATGGGTTAGACAGTCTGATGGAGTCTAGATGGGTTAGACAGTCTGATGGGGTCTAGATGGGTTAGACAGTCTGATGGGGTCTAGATGGGTTAGACAGTCTGATAGTGTTTAGATTGGTTAGACAGTCTGATGGGGTTTAGATGGGTTAGACAGTCTGATGGAGTCTAGATGGGTTAGACAGTCTGATGGGGTCTAGATGGGTTAGACAGTCTGATGGAGTCTAGATGGGTTAGACAGTCTGATATATTACTTCTGACAGAACTGATACTGAAGGTAATTCAGCATGTCATGTCTGGTAACCTGATCCTCACAGAGAATGACCAGGAAATGAAAACCTGGTGGGAGAGAAGCGGACCAGAAGGTGGACATTCCAGTTTTCCCTTCACACGAAGCTGACCAGTCTAAACGTTGTCACCATAAAACAGAATCCACGTTTTCACTGTCTCTGACTACAGACGACAGAAGTCCTGTTGTTGGTCAGAAGGTGATGCCTGTCTGATCTGTGAAATCACAGTATTATTGGGACATGGCATGTATGTCCATGTAGATATTTGTTACGGCTGTCGTCTTCCTCCTCGGACGAGGAGAGGAGAGAAGGATCGGTGGACCAATACGCAGCGAGGTAATTAGACATAAATGATATTTATTGAAACACAAAGACGAAATACGAAAACACTTGGAAATTACAAAATAACAAACACGACGTAGACAGACCTGAACATGGAACTTACATAACTACACGCAGAACTCACGAACAGGAACAGACTACATCAAACGAACGAACAGCCAAGACAGTCCCGTGTGGTGCACATACACAGACACGAAAGACACAGGAGACAAACACCCACAAAACCCCAGTGAAACCCTGGCTGCCTTAGTATGACTCTCAATCAGAGACAAACGATACACACCTGTCTCTAATTGAGAATCATACCAGGCCGAACACAAAACCCAACATAGAAATACAAAACATAGACTACCCACCCAACACTCACGCCCTGACCAATAAAGACATACAAAACAAGAGAAAACAGGTCAGGAACGTGACAATATTAAACATGATGGAAATTAATACATCATGTACATGATGGAAATTATGCAAAATCCAACACACAGTAATTAACAATGACATAACGTAATGTCATCCCAGAAATGTATTAGGATTTATATGAATTATTGTTCAGTAAAAGTTGAGTTTATCCGTCTGAAGAAACAGCTGTTATGAAGTCGGAATATGGAGGCTAATGCATGAAAAGCTGATTGGTTGTCTGAATAAAATCAACTGTTTTTAATGGTGACTACCTTGACCTCTACAATAATGGATTATTTCAACTCACTATCACAATGTTTAACCATTCTCTCACATAAAGGAATGTAACTGACCTGTCTGTAGGTCTCTAGTGAACTCTCTCCAGTGTCCAGACACTACAGGAATGTAACTGACCTGTCTGTAGGTCTCTAGTGAACTCTCTCCAGTGTCCAGACACAACAGGAATGTAACTGACCTGTCTGTAGGTCTCTAGTGAACTCTCTCCAGTGTCCAGGCACTACAGGAATGTAACTGACCTGTCTGTAGGTCTCTAGTGAACTCTTTCCAGTGTCCAGACACTACAGGAATGTAACTGACCTGTCTGTAGGTCTCTAGTGAACTCTCTCCAGTGTCCAGACACTACAGGAATGTAACTGACCTGTCTGTAGGTCTCTAGTGAACTCTCTCCAGTGTCCAGACACTACAGGAATGTAACTGACCTGTCTGTAGGTCTCTAGTGAACTCTCTCCAGTGTCCAGGCACTCCAGGAATGTAACTGACCTGTCTGTAGGTCTCTAGTGAACTCTTTCCAGTGTCCAGACACTACAGGAATGTAACTGACCTGTCTGTAGGTCTCTAGTGAACTCTCTCCAGTGTCCAGACACTACAGGAATGTAACTGACCTGTCTGTAGGTCTCTAGTGAACTCTCTCCAGTGTCCAGGCACTCCAGGAATGTAACTGACCTGTCTGTAGGTCTCTAGTGAACTCTCTCCAGTGTCCAGACACTACAGGAATGTAACTGACCTGTCTGTAGGTCTCTAGTGAACTCTCTCCAGTGTCCAGACACAACAGGAATGTAACTGACCTGTCTGTAGGTCTCTAGTGAACTCTCTCCAGTGTCCAGGCACTACAGGAATGTAACTGACCTGTCTGTAGGTCTCTAGTGAACTCTTTCCAGTGTCCAGACACTACAGGAATGTAACTGACCTGTCTGTAGGTCTCTAGTGAACTCTCTCCAGTGTCCAGACACTACAGGAATGTAACTGACCTGTCTGTAGGTCTCTAGTGAACTCTCTCCAGTGTCCAGACACTACAGGAATGTAACTGACCTGTCTGTAGGTCTCTAGTGAACTCTCTCCAGTGTCCAGGCACTACAGGAATGTAACTGACCTGTCTGTAGGTCTCTAGTGAACTCTTTCCAGTGTCCAGACACTACAGGAATGTAACTGACCTGTCTGTAGGTCTCTAGTGAACTCTCTCCAGTGTCCAGACACTACAGGAATGTAACTGACCTGTCTGTAGGTCTCTAGTGAACTCTCTCCAGTGTCCAGGCACTCCAGGAATGTAACTGACCTGTCTGTAGGTCTCTAGTGAACTCTCTCCAGTGTCCAGACACTACAGGAATGTAACTGACCTGTCTGTAGGTCTCTAGTGAACTCTCTCCAGTGTCCAGACACTACAGGAATGTAACTGACCTGTCTGTAGGTCTCTAGTGAACTCTCTCCAGTGTCCAGACACTACAGGAATGTAACTGACCTGTCTGTAGGTCTCTAGTGAACTATTTCCAGTGTCCAGACACTACAGGAATGTAACTGACCTGTCTGTAGGTCTCTAGTGAACTCTCTCCAGTGTCCAGACACTACAGGAATGTAACTGACCTGTCTGTAGGTCTCTAGTGAACTCTCTCCAGTGTCCAGACACTACAGGAATGTAACTGACCTGTCTGTAGGTCTCTAGTGAACTCTCTCCAGTGTCCAGACACTACAGGAATGTAACTGACCTGTCTGTAGGTCTCTAGTGAACTCTCTCCAGTGTCCAGGCACTACAGGAATGTAACTGACCTGTCTGTAGGTCTCTAGTGAACTCTTTCCAGTGTCCAGACACTACAGGAATGTAACTGACCTGTCTGTAGGTCTCTAGTGAACTCTCTCCAGTGTCCAGACACTACAGGAATGTAACTGACCTGTCTGTAGGTCTCTAGTGAACTCTCTCCAGTGTCCAGACACTACAGGAATGTAACTGACCTGTCTGTAGGTCTCTAGTGAACTCTCTCCAGTGTCCAGACACCAGAGGAATGTAACTGACCTGTCTGTAGGTCTCTAGTGAACTCTCTCAAGTGTCCAGACACTACAGGAATGTAACTGACCTGTCTGTAGGTCTCTAGTGAACTCTCTCTGTATTGCATTCAGTCTCCTGGCTCAAAGACAATTAGTAACTATTGCAGATGATTATGTGAGTAAGTGATACCTGGCCTGGTGGTTTAAGATGTCTGCCCTGGTCATGTTGCACTCATTATGACCAGCCACATCAAGATGTATCTTTGACCTGTCTGACAGCTAACTGCTCTTTCATCATCTACAGGCCACATTTCCCATGTCAGGGGAGGAACTCAATGGGCTTTTAATCCTAAACTAACCATGCTGCACATTGCATATAGTGTTCAGGTGAAAACTTCTTTCCACTGCTCCATTATCCTGGGCCAAGTTGTTCTGTAACCTGAATCAGTAGAGAAATAGAGGCCTGTACTGTATAGGCCCTGCTATGTAACAAGGCCTTTCTTTCTGCTGCTGATGCCTCTCTTTCTCCTTTGATGCTTCTGGGAGATGGCCGAGCGCCTCGGGATATTTCCCCCCCGTCCTCAGAGCTCAATGGCCGTTTGTCCTGCCTGTTTGTTTTCAGCTAATTGGCTGGATATGTAATAAGTTAGTGATGATGTACGCTGAACACCGCTGACCCTGGCCTAAAGAAATATTATGTTCCACTAAACTCATCCAGCAAAAGGTCTTCATCAATCTAACAGTTCTTATCCCAAAGCTCCTGGTTTCAAGTGTTTGGGTCAGTGTGTGTTAGAGGAAGGTCAGGGGAGCCCTGTAATTCTTGTATTATGTAAGGACTTTAGGACTTGGCATTCAGAACCTTTAAGACTAGAGGCAGACCTGGGTGGAGATACGGACAAATAGCTGTCTGTCTGTTGCTCCACATCCCTCTAACATTTGTCTTCATGTTGGGTTATTCAACTTTTTTGTGTGTATAAAAAAATAATTGTAGTAATTTCTACCATAATTATCAAATATATGATAAACATTTCAAATTAAAACTATAATGTATTTTCATACGTACAGTAGACAGGATACTGAAAGTTATCACTGACTGATACCATGTCACTTTTTACCTAGTCAGACATTTTCATGATAAATGATTGATTTGCCAAAATCCCGGGTGGAGACAAAAATATATTGTTGTCCATTGTTATGGGTTCCCTATGTCCAGAACTGGCCACAAAAATCAGTTACTTCTAAATGAAAACAACATTTATTGATAGCTGGTCAATTGTATCTCTGTTAGTTGGTAGCTGTTCAATAGTATCTCTGTTAGTTGGTAGCTGTTCAATAGTATCTCTGTTAGTTGGTAGCTGTTCAATAGTATCTCTGTTAGTTGGTAGCTGTTCAATAGTATCTCTGTTAGTTGATAGCTGTTCAATAGTATCTCTGTTAGTTGGTAGCTGTTCAATAGTATCTCTGTTAGTTGGTAGCTGTTCAATAGTATCTCTGTTAGTTGATAGCTGTTCAATAGTATCTCTGTCAGTTGATAGCTGTTCAATAGTATCTCTGTTAGTTGGTAGCTGTTCAAAAGTATCTCTGTTAGTTGGTAGCTGTTCAATAGTATCTCTGTTAGTTGGTAGCTGTTCAATAGTATCTCTGTTAGTTGGTAGCTGTTCAATAGTATCTCTGTTAGTTGATAGCTGTTCAATAGTATCTCTGTTAGTTGGTAGCTGTTCAATAGTATCTCTGTTAGTTGGTAGCTGTTCAATAGTATCTCTGTTAGTTGGTAGTTGTTCAATAGAATCTCTGTTAGTTGATAGCTGTTCAATAGTATCTCTGTTAGTTGGTAGATGTTCAATAGTATCTCTATTAGTTGGTAGCTGTTCAATAGTATCTCTGTTAGTTGATAGCTGTTCAATAGTATCTCTGTTAGTTGGTAGCTGTTCAATAGTATCTCTGTTAGTTCATAGCTGTTCAATAGTATCTCTGTCAGTTGATAGCTGTTCAATAGTATCTCTGTTAGTTGGTAGCTGTTCAATAGTATCTCTGTTAGTTGGTAGCTGTTCAATAGTATCTCTGTTAGTTGGTAGCTGTTCAATAGTATCTCTGTTAGTTGATAGCTGTTCAATAGTATCTCTGTTAGTTGGTAGCTGTTCAATAGTATCTCTGTTAGTTGGTAGCTGTTCAATAGTATCTCTGTTAGTTGATAGCTGTTCAATAGTATCTCTGTCAGTTGATAGCTGTTCAATAGTATCTCTGTTAGTTGGTAGCTGTTCAAAAGTATCTCTGTTAGTTGGTAGCTGTTCAATAGTATCTCTGTTAGTTGGTAGCTGTTCAATAGTATCTCTGTTAGTTGGTAGCTGTTCAATAGTATCTCTGTTAGTTGATAGCTGTTCAATAGTATCTCTGTTAGTTGGTAGCTGTTCAATAGTATCTCTGTTAGTTGGTAGCTGTTCAATAGTATCTCTGTTAGTTGGTAGTTGTTCAATAGAATCTCTGTTAGTTGATAGCTGTTCAATAGTATCTCTGTTAGTTGGTAGATGTTCAATAGTATCTCTATTAGTTGGTAGCTGTTCAATAGTATCTCTGTTAGTTGATAGCTGTTCAATAGTATCTCTGTTAGTTGGTAGCTGTTCAATAGTATCTCTGTTAGTTCATAGCTGTTCAATAGTATCTCTGTCAGTTGATAGCTGTTCAATAGTATCTCTGTTAGTTGGTAGCTGTTCAATAGTATCTCTGTTAGTTGGTAGCTGTTCAATAGTATCTCTGTTAGTTGGTAGCTGTTCAATAGTATCTCTGTTAGTTGATAGCTGTTCAATAGTATCTCTGTCAGTTGATAGCTGTTCATTAGAATCTCTGTTAGTTGATAGCTGTTCAATAGAATCTCTGTTAGTTGATAGCTGTTCAATAGTATCTCTGTTAGTTGGTAGCTGTTCAATAGTATCTCTATTAGTTGATAGTTGTTCATTAGAATCTATGTTAGTTGATAGCTGTTCAATAGTATTTATGTTAGTTGGTAGCTGTTCAATAGTATCTCTGTTAGTTGATAGCTGTTCAATAGTATCTCTGTTAGTTGGTAGCTGTTCAATAGTATCTCTGTTAGTTGATAGCTGTTCAATAGTATCTCTGTTAGTTGATAGTTGTTCATTAGAATCTCTGTTAGTTGATAGCTGTTCAATAGTATCTCTGTTAGTTGATAGCTGTTCAATAGTATCTCTGTTAGTTGATAGCTGTTCATTAGAATCTCTGTTAGTTGATAGCTGTTCAATATAATCTCTGTTAGTTGATAGCTGTTCAATAGTATCTCTGTTAGTTGGTAGCTGTTCAATAGTATCTCTGTTAGTTGGTAGTTGTTCAATAGAATCTCTGTTAGTTGGTAGCTGTTCAATAGAATCTCTGTTAGTTGATAGCTGTTCAATAGTATCTCTGTTAGTTGGTAGCTGTTCAATAGTATCTCTGTTAGTTGGTAGTTGTTCAATAGAATCTCTGTTATTTGGTAGCTGTTCAATAGAATCTCTGTTAGTTGGTAGCTGTTCAATAGAATCTCTGTTAGTTGATAGCTGTTCAATAGTATCTCTGTTAGTTGGTAGCTGTTCAATAGTATCTCTGTTAGTTGGTAGTTGTTCAATAGAATCTCTGTTAGTTGGTAGCTGTTCAATAGAATCTCTGTTAGTTGATAGCTGTTCAATAGTATCTCTGTTAGTTGGTAGCTGTTCAATAGTATCTCTGTTAGTTGGTAGCTGTTCAATAGTATCTCTGTTAGTTGATAGCTGTTCAATAGTATCTCTGTTAGTTGATAGCTGTTCAATAGTATCTCTGTTAGTTGGTAGCTGTTCAATAGTATCTCTGTTAGTTGGTAGTTGTTCAATAGAATCTCTGTTATTTGGTAGCTGTTCAATAGAATCTCTGTTAGTTGATAGCTGTTCAATAGAATCTCTGTTAGTTGGTAGCTGTTCAATATGGGGTTAGGGTTAGTATCTATGTTATTTGTAGAGACCTACAGTAGCCATGGACATCTCCCCCTCATCCTTTTTATAGCAAGAATTTTCTCAGGGGATTTATTTCTCTCTGTAAACTATCTATGATTTTTTTCTCCTTTATTTTGTGAGCGACAGAGAAGCAGACCGAGCCAAAAAGCCATTTTACCTGCATTAATAACACAATGAATTATTTATACAGCCCAATTATTTGGTATCATTTATGCAAAGAGTGTCACACCAGGCATAAAGCATTCCGGATGTTTAACCCGTAGAGGAGGCTGGGAGAGAGACGGGAAGGTTCACAGCTGACAGTCAAGATGCTTCCCCTTGTTTAGACGTCGTCAGAACCACGTTGAGGAGCCGTGTGTTGCCGTGTGTTACTGTGTGTTGCCGTGTGTTACTGTGTGTTGCCGTGTGTTACTGTGTGTGTTGATATCTGCATGGCAGCTGTTGGTATCGCATCTATACACACTGTTCTCATTATTTCTGTCACTTTTCTCTATTGACTTATTACTAATGAGATATAGTAGACAATTTCATGACATTAGAATAAATACATTTTATATACGTTTGACAGGAATGCGACGTTCGAGAAAACAAACCAAAATTGTTACATACTGAACCTTATATATTTAATATTAAACTGTATACAATTGGTTTATACGGTTCCACTCATATTGACTTGATTTAAATGCAGAACATCATAACAACACCGGGTTAGGGTTATAGTGTTTTATAGTGTGTTCTAGAGGGTTCTAGAAGGATCTAGAGGGTTATAGAGGGTTTTAGAGGGTTCTAGTGGGTTATAGAGGGTTATAGTGTTTTATAGTGTGTTCTAGAGAGTTCTAGAGGGTTATAGAGGGTTATATAGGGTTATAATGGATATAGTGGGTTATAGAGGGTTATAGTGTTTTATAGTGTGTTCTAAAGGGTTCTAGAGGGATCTAAAGGGTTATAGAGGGTTATAGTGGGTTATAGAGGGTTATAGATTGTTATAGTGTTTTATAGTGTGTTCTAGAGAGTTATAGAGGGTTATAGAGGGTTATATAGGGTTATAATGGATATAGTGGGTTATAGAGGGTTATAGTGGGTTATATAGGGTTATATTGGGTTATAGAGAGTTATAGTGGGTTATAGTGGGTTATAGAGGGTTATAGAGGGTTATAGTGGGTTATAGAGGGTTATATAGGGTTATAGTGGGTTATAGTGGGTTATAGTGGTTTATAGAGGGTTATAGTGGGTTATAGTGGGTTATAGAGGGTTCTAGAGGGTTATATAGGGTTATAATGGATACAGTGGGTTATAGAGGGTTACAGTGTGTTATATTGGGTTCAAGTGGTTTATAGAGGGTTATAGTGGGTTATATTGGGTTAGAGTGTGTCATAGTGGATTATAGTGTGGTGAGTGTGTTATAGTGTTTTATAGTGTGTCATAGTGGATTATAGTGGATTATAGTGTGGTGAGTGTGTTATAGTGTGTTCTAGAGGGTTATAGTGGGCTTTAGTGGGTTAGAGTGTTTTATAGTGTGGTGAGTGTGTTATAGTTTGTTAGAGTGTGTTCTAGAGGGTTATAGTGGGTTATATTGGGTTTTAGTGGGTTAGAGTGTTTTATAGTGTGGTGAGTGTGTTATAGTGTTTTATAGTATGTTATGGTGTGTTGAGTCTGTTATGATGTGGTGAATGTGTTATAGTGTTTTATAGTATGTTATGGTGTGTTATGGTGTGTTATGGTGTGTTATGGTGTGTTGAGTCTGTTATGATGTGGTGAGTGTGTTATAGTGTGTTATAGTGTGTTATAGTGTGTTATAGTGTGTTATAGTGTGTTATGGTGTGTTATAGTGTGTTATAGTGTGTTATAGTGTGTTATGGTGTGTTATGGTGTGTTATAGTCTGTTATAGTGTGTTATGGTGTGTTATAGTGTGTTATAGTGTGTTATAGTGTGTTATAGTGTGGTGATGGTGTTATTGTGTGGTGGGTGTGTTATAGTGTGTTATGGTGTGTTATGGTGTGTTGAGTCTGTTATGATGTGGTGAGTGTGTTAAATGGTGTTATCCTGTCTATGACTGGGGTTCCGCTAGCGGAATGGCGCCAAATTCAATCAACAGAAATCTCATAATTCAAATTTCTCAAACATACAAGTAAAGATAAAATTCTCGTTAATCCGATTTCAAAAATCCTTTTTGGCGAAAGCAGAACATATCATTATGTTAGGTCAGCAACTAGTCACAGAAAGCATTCAGCCATTTTCCAACCAAAGAGAGGAGTCACAAAAAGCAGAAATAGAGATAAAATGAATCACTAACCTTTGATATTCTTCATCAGATGACACTCATAGGACAATGTTGGGACAGTCAGTCCCACCCATGGATAAAGCAGACTACCCAGTCAGTCAGCCAGTCAGCCAGCCAGCCAGTCAGTCAGTCAGTCAGTCAGTCCCACCCATGGATAAAGCAGACAACCCAGTCAGTCAGCCAGTCAGTCAGTCAGCCAGTCAGTCAGTCAGTCAGTCAGTCAGTCAGTACCACCCATGGATAAAGCAGACCCCCAGTCAGTCAGCCAGTCAGTCAGTCAGCCAGCCAGTCAGTCAGTCAGTCAGCCAGTACCACCCATGGCTAAAGCAGACTACCCAGTCAGTCAGTCGTCGTGAAGGTTACTGGTGAACTCATTCTCTTATTTGAAGTCTGTAATTAACATACCTCTACAAACAATGGAGCCTTTGTCGACTGTGTTTGTCTCTCACAGAGCTGTGCATATGTTATTACATGCTATGTGCTAAATAAACATTACACCACTTTGATGACATGAGTACACAGACATTATGATCCATCTAGATAAGTATATATGTCAGCTGCAGCCATTACATGGTCTCCTCAGAGACGTGTGACCTTCTTCATGTGAAGGTTAGTGAATAGCATGAAGAGGGGTAATGGATTTCCTACCCTGTTACTGTTGGGGTTTATTTCACTGTAAGGTCCTGTTGTATTCGGGACAAATAACATTTGATTAGATTTGTATTTAATTAGTTAAGGCTGACCAGTAGGTAGTTTGAGACAAAAACGAACTTTCAGTCTGTAAAGGTCTCACATGTGCTCTCTCTCCGACCTCTAGGTCACCAGGCTGCTCGTTATGGAGCACACTTGTCACCATCGTTACGCACACCTGCGCGTCATCAGACTCAGCTGGACTCCATCACTTCCCTGATTACCTGCCCTATATATGTCCCTTTGGTTCCTTCCCTATATATGTCCCTTTGGTTCCTTCCCTATATATGTCCCTTTGGTTCCTTCCCTATATCTGTCCCTTTGGTTCCTTCCCTATATCTGTCCCTTTGGTTCCTTCCCTATATATGTCCCTTTGGTTCCTTCCCTATATATGTCCCTTTGGTTCCTTCCCTATATATGTCCCTTTGGTTCCTTCCCTATATATGTCCCTTTGGTTCCTTCCCTATATATGTCCCTTTGGTTCCTTCCCTATATATGTCCCTTTGGTTCCTTCCCTATATATGTCCCTTTGGTTCCTTCCCTATATATGTCCCTTTGGTTCCTTCCCTATATATGTCCCTTTGGTTCCTTCCCTATATCTGTCCCTTTGGTTCCTTCCCTATATCTGTCCCTTTGGTTCCTTCCCTATATCTGTCCCTTTGGTTCCTTCCCTATATCTGTCCCTTTGGTTCCTTCCCTATATATGTCCCTTTGGTTCCTTCCCTATATCTGTCCATTTGGTTCCTTCCCTATATATGTCCCTTTGGTTCCTTCCCTATATCTGTCCCTTTGGTTCCTTCCCTATATATGTCACTCCCTTTGGTTCCTTCCCTATCTCTGTCCCTTTGGTTCTTTCCCTATATCTGTCCCTTTGGTTCCTTCCCTATATCTGTCCCTTTGGTTCCTTCCCTATATATGTCCCTTTGGTTCCTTCCCTATATATGTCCCTTTGGTTCCTTCCCTATATATGTCCCTTTGGTTCCTTCCCTATATATGTCCCTTTGGTTCCTTCCCTATATATGTCCCTTTGGTTCCTTCCCTATATATGTCCCTTTGGTTCCTTCCCTATATCTGTCCCTTTGGTTCCTTCCCTATATCTGTCCCTTTGGTTCCTTCCCTATATATGTCCCTTTGGTTCCTTCCCTATATATGTCCCTTTGGTTCCTTCCCTATATATGTCCCTTTGGTTCCTTCCCTATATATGTCCCTTTGGTTCCTTCCCTATATATGTCCCTTTGGTTCCTTCCCTATATATGTCCCTTTGGTTCCTTCCCTATACATGTCCCTTTGGTTCCTTCCCTATATATGTCCCTTTGGTTCCTTCCCTATATCTGTCCCTTTGGTTCCTTCCCTATATATGTCCCTTTGGTTCCTTCCCTATATCTGTCCCTTTGGTTCCTTCCCTATATATGTCCCTTTGGTTCCTTCCCTATATCTGTCCATTTGGTTCCTTCCCTATATATGTCCCTTTGGTTCCTTCCCTATATCTGTCCCTTTGGTTCCTTCCCTATATATGTCACTCCCTTTGGTTCCTTCCCTATCTCTGTCCCTTTGGTTCTTTCCCTATCTCTGTCCCTTTGGTTCCTTCCCTATATATGTCCCTTTGGTTCCTTCCCTATATATGTCCCTTTGGTTCCTTCCCTATATATGTCCCTTTGGTTCCTTCCCTATATCTGTCCCTTTGGTTCCTTCCCTATATATGTCCCTTTGGTTCCTTCCCTATATCTGTCCCTTTGGTTCCTTCCCTATATCTGTCCCTTTGGTTCCTTCCCTATATATGTCCCTTTGGTTCCTTCCCTATATCTGTCCATTTGGTTCCTTCCCTATATATGTCCCTTTGGTTCCTTCCCTATATCTGTCCCTTTGGTTCCTTCCCTATATATGTCACTCCCTTTGGTTCCTTCCCTATCTCTGTCCCTTTGGTTCTTTCCCTATATCTGTCCCTTTGGTTCCTTCCCTATATCTGTCCCTTTGGTTCCTTCCCTATATATGTCCCTTTGGTTCCTTCCCTATATATGTCCCTTTGGTTCCTTCCCTATATATGTCCCTTTGGTTCCTTCCCTATATATGTCCCTTTGGTTCCTTCCCTATATATGTCCCTTTGGTTCCTTCCCTATATATGTCCCTTTGGTTCCTTCCCTATATCTGTCCCTTTGGTTCCTTCCCTATATCTGTCCCTTTGGTTCCTTCCCTATATATGTCCCTTTGGTTCCTTCCCTATATATGTCCCTTTGGTTCCTTCCCTATATATGTCCCTTTGGTTCCTTCCCTATATATGTCCCTTTGGTTCCTTCCCTATATATGTCCCTTTGGTTCCTTCCCTATATATGTCCCTTTGGTTCCTTCCCTATACATGTCCCTTTGGTTCCTTCCCTATATATGTCCCTTTGGTTCCTTCCCTATATCTGTCCCTTTGGTTCCTTCCCTATATATGTCCCTTTGGTTCCTTCCCTATATCTGTCCCTTTGGTTCCTTCCCTATATCTGTCCCTTTGGTTCCTTCCCTATATATGTCCCTTTGGTTCCTTCCCTATATCTGTCCATTTGGTTCCTTCCCTATATATGTCCCTTTGGTTCCTTCCCTATATCTGTCCCTTTGGTTCCTTCCCTATATATGTCACTCCCTTTGGTTCCTTCCCTATCTCTGTCCCTTTGGTTCTTTCCCTATATCTGTCCCTTTGGTTCCTTCCCTATATCTGTCCCTTTGGTTCCTTCCCTATATATGTCCCTTTGGTTCCTTCCCTATAGCTGTCCCTTTGGTTCCTTCCCTATATCTGTCCCTTTGGTTCCTTCCCTATATCTGTCCCTTTGGTTCCTTCCCTATATATGTCCCTTTGGTTCCTTCCCTATAGCTGTCCCTTTGGTTCCTTCCCTATATATGTCCCTTTGGTTCCTTCCCTATAGCTGTCCCTTTGGTTCCTTCCTTATATATGTCCCTTTGGTTCCTTCCCTATCTCTGTCCCTTTGGTTCCTTCCCTATATATGTCCCTTTGGATCCTTCCCTATATATGTCCCTTTGGTTCCTTCCCTATATATGTCCCTTTGGTTCCTTCCCTATATATGTCCCTTTGGTTCCTTCCCTATATATGTCCCTTTGGTTCCTTCCCTATATCTGTCCCTTTGGTTACATCCCTATAGCTGTCCCTTTGGTTCCTTCCCTATATATGTCCCTTTGGTTCCTTCCCTATATCTGTCCCTTTGGTTCCTTCCCTATATATGTCCCTTTGGTTCCTTCCCTATACAGTGGGGAGAACAAGTATTTGATACACTGCCGATTTTGCAGGTTTTCCTACTTACAAAGCATGTAGAGGTCTGTAATTTTTATCATAGGTACACTTCAACTGTGAGAGACGGAATCTAAAACAAAAATCCAGAAAATCACATTGTATGATTTTTAAGTAATTAATTTGCATTTTATTGCATGACATAAGTATTTGATCACCTACCAACCAGTAAGAATTCCGGCTCTCACAGACCTGTTAGTTTTTCTTTAAGAAGCCCTCCTGTTCTCCACTCATTACCTGTATTAACTGCACCTGTTTGAACTCGTTACCTGTATAAAAGACACCTGTCCACACACTCAATCAAACAGACTCCAACCTCTCCACAATGGCCAAGACCAGAGAGCTGTGTAAGGACATAAGGGCTAAAATTGTAGACCTGCACAAGGCTGGGATGGGCTACAGGACAATAGGCAAGCAGCTTGGTGAGAAGGCAACAACTGTTGGCGCAATTATTAGAAAATGGAAGAAGTTCAAGATGACGGTCAATCACCCTCGGTCTGGGGCTCCATGCAAGATATCACCTCGTGGGGCATCAATGATCATGAGGAAGGTGAGGGATCAGCCCAGAACTACACGGCAGGACCTGGTCAATGACCTGAAGAGAGCTGGGACCACAGTCTCAAAGAAAACCATTAGTAACACACTACGCCGTCATGGATTAAAATCCTGCAGCGCATGCAAGGTCCCCCTGCTCAAGCCAGCGCATGTCCAGGCCCGTCTGAAGTTTGCCAATGACCATCTGGATGATCCAGAGGAGGAATGGGAGAAGGTCATGTGGTCTGATGAGACAAAAATATAACTTTTTGGTCTAAACTCCACTCGCTGTGTTTGGAGGAAGAAGAAGGATGAGTACAACCCCAAGAACCCATCCCAAACATGAAGCATGGAGGTGGAAACATCATTCTTTGGGGCTGCTTTTCTGCAAAGGGGACAGGACGACTGCACCGTATTGAGGGGAGGATGGATGGGGCCATGTATCGCGCGATCTTGGCCAACAACCTCCTTCCCTCAGTAAGAGCATTGAAGATGGGTCGTGGCTGGGTCTTCCAGCATGACAACGACCCGAAACACACAGCCAGGGCAACTAAGGAGTGGCTCCGTAAGAAGCATCTCAAGGTCCTGGAGTGGTCTAGCCAGTCTCCAGACCTGAATCCAATAGAAAATCTTTGGAGGGAGCTGAAATTCCGTATTGCCCAGCGGCAGCCCCGAAACCTGAAGGATCTGGAGAAGGTCTGTATGGAGGAGTGGGCCAAAATCCCTGCTGCAGTGTGTGCAAACCTGGTCAAGAACTACAGGAAACGTATGATCTCTGTAATTGCAAACAAAGGTTTCTGTACCAAATATTAAGTTCTGCTTTTCTGATGTATCAAATACTTATGTCATGCAATAAAATGCAAAGGAATTAGTTAAAAATCATACAATGTGATTTTCTGGATTTTTGTTTTAGATTCCGTCTCTCACAGTTGAAGTGTACCTATGATAAAAATTACAGACCTCTACATGCTTTGTAAGTAGGAAAACCTGCAAAATCGGCAGTGTATCAAATACTTGTTCTCCCCACTGTATATGTCCCTTTGGTTCCTTCCCTATATCTGTCCCTTTGGTTCCTTCCCTATATCTGTCCCTTTGGTTCCTTCCCTATATCTGTCCCTTTGGTTCCTTCCCTATATCTGTCCCTTTGGTTCCTTCCCTATATATGTCCCTTTGGTTCCTTCCCTATATATGTCACTCCCTTTGGTTCCTTCCCTATATCTGTCCCTTTGGTTCCTTCCCTATATATGTCCCTTTGGTTCCTTCCCTGTATATGTCCCTTTGGTTCCTTCCCTATATATGTCCCTTTGGTTCCTTCCCTATATACGTCCCTTTGGTTCCTTCCCTATATCTGTCCCTTTTTTTCCTTCCCTATATATGTCCCTTTGGTTCCTTCCCTATATATGTCCCTTTGGTTCCTTCCCTATATATGTCCCTTTGGTTCCTTCCCTATATCTGTCCCTTCGGTTCCTTCCCTATATCTGTCCCTATGGTTCCTTCCCTATATATGTCCCTTTGGTTCCTTCCCTATATATGTCCCTTTGGTTCCTTCCCTATATATGTCCCTTTGGTTCCTTCCCTATATATGTCCCTTTGTTTCCTTCCCTATATCTGTCCCTTTGGTTCCTTCCCTATATATGTCCCTTTGGTTCCTTCCCTATATCTGTCCCTTTGGTTCCTTCCCTATATATGTCACTCCCTTTGGTTCCTTCCCTATCTCTGTCCCTTTGGTTCCTTCCCTATCTCTGTCCCTTTGGTTCCTTCCCTATATATGTCCCTTTGGTTCCTTCCCTATATCTGTCCCTTTGGTTCCTTCCCTATAGCTGTCCCTTTGGTTCCTTCCCTATATCTGTCCCTTTGGTTCCTTCCCTATATATGTCCCTTTGGTTCCTTCCCTATATATGTCACTCCCTTTGGTTCCTTCCCTATATCTGTCCCTTTGGTTCCTTCCCTATATATGTCCCTTTGGTTCCTTCCCTATATATGTCCCTTTGGTTCCTTCCCTATATATGTCCCTTTGGTTCCTTCCCTATATACGTCCCTTTGGTTCCTTCCCTATATCTGTCCCTTTGGTTCCTTCCCTATATATGTCCCTTTGGTTCCTTCCCTATATCTGTCCCTTTGGTTCCTTCCCTATATATGTCCCTTTGGTTCCTTCCCTATATATGTCCCTTTGGTTCCTTCCCTATATATGTGCCTCCCTTTGGTTCCTTCCTTATATATGTCCCTTTGGTTCCTTCCCTATATCTGTCCCTTTGGTTCCTTCCCTATATCTGTCCCTTTGGTTCCTTCCCTATATCTGTCCCTTTGGTTCCTTCCCTATATCTGTCCCTTTGGTTCCTTCCCTATATATGTCCCTTTGGTTCCTTCCCTATATATGTCCCTTTGGTTCCTTCCCTATATATGTGCCTCCCTTTGGTTCCTTCCCTATATATGTCCCTTTGGTTCCTTCCCTATATCTGTCCCTTTGGTTCCTTCCCTATATATGTCCCTTTGGTTCCTTCCCTATATATGTCCCTTTGGTTCCTTCCCTATATATGTCCCTTTGGTTCCTTCCCTATATATGTCCCTTTGGTTCCTTCCCTATATATGTGCCTCCCTTTGGTTCCTTCCTTATATATGTCCCTTTGGTTCCTTCCCTATATCTGTCCCTTTGGTTCCTTCCCTATATCTGTCCCTTTGGTTCCTTCCCTATATCTGTCCCTTTGGTTCCTTCCCTATATCTGTCCCTTTGGTTCCTTCCCTATATATGTCCCTTTGGTTCCTTCCCTATATATGTCCCTTTGGTTCCTTCCCTATATATGTGCCTCCCTTTGGTTCCTTCCCTATATATGTCCCTTTGGTTCCTTCCCTATATCTGTCCCTTTGGTTCCTTCCCTATATATGTCCCTTTGGTTCCTTCCCTATATATGTCCCTTTGGTTCCTTCCCTATATATGTCCCTTTGGTTCCTTCCCTATATCTGTCCCTTTGGTTCCTTCCCTATATATGTCCCTTTGGTTCCTTCCCTATATCTGTCCCTTTGGTTCCTTCCCTATATCTGTCCCTTTGGTTCCTTCCCTATATCTGTCCCTTTGGTTCCTTCCCTATATCTGTCCCTTTGGTTCCTTCCCTATATCTGTCCCTTTGGTTCCTTCCCTATATCTGTCCCTTTGGTTCCTTCCCTATATCTTTCCCTTTGGTTCCTTCCCTATATATGTCCCTTTGGTTCCTTCCCTATATATGTCCCTTTGGTTCCTTCCCTATATATGTGCCTCCCTTTGGTTCCTTCCTTATATATGTCCCTTTGGTTCCTTCCCTATATCTGTCCCTTTGGTTCCTTCCCTATATCTGTCCCTTTGGTTCCTTCCCTATATCTGTCCCTTTGGTTCCTTCCCTATATCTGTCCCTTTGGTTCCTTCCCTATATATGTCCCTTTGGTTCCTTCCCTATATATGTCCCTTTGGTTCCTTCCCTATATATGTGCCTCCCTTTGGTTCCTTCCCTATATATGTCCCTTTGGTTCCTTCCCTATATATGTCCCTTTGGTTCCTTCCCTATATATGTCCCTTTGGTTCCTTCCCTATATCTGTCCCTTTGGTTCCTTCCCTATATATGTCCCTTTGGTTCCTTCCCTATATATGTCCCTTTGGTTCCTTCCCTATATATGTCCCTTTGGTTCCTTCCCTATATCTGTCCCTTTGGTTCCTTCCCTATATATGTCCCTTTGGTTCCTTCCCTATATCTGTCCCTTTGGTTCCTTCCCTATATCTGTCCCTTTGGTTCCTTCCCTATATCTGTCCCTTTGGTTCCTTCCCTATATCTGTCCCTTTGGTTCCTTCCCTATATCTGTCCCTTTGGTTCCTTCCCTATATCTGTCCCTTTGGTTCCTTCCCTATATCTTTCCCTTTGGTTCCTTCCCTATATATGTCCCTTTGGTTCCTTCCCTATATATGTCCCTTTGGTTCCTTCCCTATATATGTGCCTCCCTTTGGTTCCTTCCTTATATATGTCCCTTTGGTTCCTTCCCTATATCTGTCCCTTTGGTTCCTTCCCTATATCTGTCCCTTTGGTTCCTTCCCTATATCTGTCCCTTTGGTCCCTTCCCTATATCTGTCCCTTTGGTTCCTTCCCTATATATGTCCCTTTGGTTCCTTCCCTATATATGTCCCTTTGGTTCCTTCCCTATATATGTGCCTCCCTTTGGTTCCTTCCCTATATATGTCCCTTTGGTTCCTTCCCTATATCTGTCCCTTTGGTTCCTTCCCTATATATGTCCCTTTGGTTCCTTCCCTATATATGTCCCTTTGGTTCCTTCCCTATATATGTCCCTTTGGTTCCTCCCCTATATCTGTCCCTTTGGTTCCTTCCCTATATATGTCCCTTTGGTTCCTTCCCTATATCTGTCCCTTTGGTTCCTTCCCTATATCTGTCCCTTTGGTTCCTTCCCTATATCTGTCCCTTTGGTTCCTTCCCTATATCTGTCCCTTTGGTTCCTTCCCTATATCTTTCCCTTTGGTTCCTTCCCTATATATGTCCCTTTGGTTCCTTCCCTATATATGTCCCTTTGGTTCCTTCCCTATATCTGTCCCTTTGGTTCCTTCCCTATATATGTCCCTTTGGTTCCTTCCCTATATCTGTCCCTTTGGTTCCTTCCCTATATCTGTCCCTTTGGTTCCTTCCCTATATCTGTCCCTTTGGTTCCTTCCCTATATCTGTCCCTTTGGTTCCTTCCCTATATCTGTCCCTTTGGTTCCTTCCCTATATATGTCCCTTTGGTTCCTTCCCTATATCTGTCCCTTTGGTTCCTTCCCTATATATGTCCCTTTGGTTCCTTCCCTATATATGTCCCTTTGGTTCCTTCCCTATATCTGTCCCTTTGGTTCCTTCCCTATATATGTCCCTTTGGTTCCTTCCCTATATCTGTCCCTTTGGTTCCTTCCCTATATATGTGCCTCCCTTTGGTTCCTTCCCTATATCTGTCCCTTTGGTTCCTTCCCTATATCTGTCCCTTTGGTTCCATCCCTATATCTGTCCCTTTGGTTCCTTCCCTATATCTGTCCCTTTGGTTCCTTCCCTATATATGTCCCTTTGGTTCCTTCCCTATATATATCACTCCCTTTGGTTCCTTCCCTATATCTGTCCCTTTGGTTCCTTCCCTATATATGTCCCTTTGGTTCCTTCCCTATATATGTCCCTTTGGTTCCTTCCCTATATATGTCCCTTTGGTTCCTTCCCTATATACGTCCCTTTGGTTCCTTCCCTATATCTGTCCCTTTTTTTCCTTCCCTATATATGTCCCTTTGGTTCCTTCCCTATATATGTCCCTTTGGTTCCTTCCCTATATATGTCCCTTTGGTTCCTTCCCTATATCTGTCCCTTCGGTTCCTTCCCTATATCTGTCCCTATGGTTCCTTCCCTATATATGTCCCTTTGGTTCCTTCCCTATATATGTCCCTTTGGTTCCTTCCCTATATATGTCCCTTTGGTTCCTTCCCTATATATGTCCCTTTGTTTCCTTCCCTATATCTGTCCCTTTGGTTCCTTCCCTATATATGTCCCTTTGGTTCCTTCCCTATATCTGTCCCTTTGGTTCCTTCCCTATATATGTCACTCCCTTTGGTTCCTTCCCTATCTCTGTCCCTTTGGTTCCTTCCCTATCTCTGTCCCTTTGGTTCCTTCCCTATATATGTCCCTTTGGTTCCTTCCCTATATCTGTCCCTTTGGTTCCTTCCCTATATCTGTCCCTTTGGTTCCTTCCCTATATCTGTCCCTTTGGTTCCTTCCCTATATATGTCCCTTTGGTTCCTTCCCTATATATGTCACTCCCTTTGGTTCCTTCCCTATATCTGTCCCTTTGGTTCCTTCCCTATATATGTCCCTTTGGTTCCTTCCCTATATATGTCCCTTTGGTTCCTTCCCTATATATGTCCCTTTGGTTCCTTCCCTATATACGTCCCTTTGGTTCCTTCCCTATATCTGTCCCTTTGGTTCCTTCCCTATATATGTCCCTTTGGTTCCTTCCCTATATATGTCCCTTTGGTTCCTTCCCTATATATGTCCCTTTGGTTCCTTCCCTATATCTGTCCCTTCGGTTCCTTCCCTATATCTGTCCCTATGGTTCCTTCCCTATATATGTCCCTTTGGTTCCTTCCCTATATATGTCCCTTTGGTTCCTTCCCTATATATGTCCCTTTGGTTCCTTCCCTATATATGTCCCTTTGTTTCCTTCCCTATATCTGTCCCTTTGGTTCCTTCCCTATATATGTCCCTTTGGTTCCTTCCCTATATCTGTCCCTTTGGTTCCTTCCCTATATATGTCACTCCCTTTGGTTCCTTCCCTATATATGTCACTCCCTTTGGTTCCTTCCCTATCTCTGTCCCTTTGGTTCCTTCCCTATATATGTCCCTTTGGTTCCTTCCCTATATATGTCCCTTTGGTTCCTTCCCTATATCTGTCCCTTTGGTTCCTTCCCTATATATGTCCCTTTGGTTCCCTCCCTATATATGTCCCTTTGGTTCCTTCCCTATATCTGTCCCTTTGGTTCCTTCCCTATATATGTCCCTTTGGTTCCTTCCCTATATATGTCCCTTTGGTTCCTTCCCTATATATGTGCCTCCCTTTGGTTCCTTCCTTATATATGTCCCTTTGGTTCCTTCCCTATATCTGTCCCTTTGGTTCCTTCCCTATATCTGTCCCTTTGGTTCCTTCCCTATATCTGTCCCTTTGGTTCCTTCCCTATATCTGTCCCTTTGGTTCCTTCCCTATATATGTCCCTTTGGTTCCTTCCCTATATATGTCCCTTTGGTTCCTTCCCTATATATGTGCCTCCCTTTGGTTCCTTCCCTATATATGTCCCTTTGGTTCCTTCCCTATATCTGTCCCTTTGGTTCCTTCCCTATATATGTCCCTTTGGTTCCTTCCCTATATATGTCCCTTTGGTTCCTTCCCTATATATGTCCCTTTGGTTCCTTCCCTATATCTGTCCCTTTGGTTCCTTCCCTATATATGTCCCTTTGGTTCCTTCCCTATATCTGTCCCTTTGGTTCCTTCCCTATATCTGTCCCTTTGGTTCCTTCCCTATATCTGTCCCTTTGGTTCCTTCCCTATATCTGTCCCTTTGGTTCCTTCCCTATATCTGTCCCTTTGGTTCCTTCCCTATATCTGTCCCTTTGGTTCCTTCCCTATATCTTTCCCTTTGGTTCCTTCCCTATATATGTCCCTTTGGTTCCTTCCCTATATATGTCCCTTTGGTTCCTTCCCTATATATGTGCCTCCCTTTGGTTCCTTCCTTATATATGTCCCTTTGGTTCCTTCCCTATATCTGTCCCTTTGGTTCCTTCCCTATATCTGTCCCTTTGGTTCCTTCCCTATATCTGTCCCTTTGGTTCCTTCCCTATATCTGTCCCTTTGGTTCCTTCCCTATATATGTCCCTTTGGTTCCTTCCCTATATATGTCCCTTTGGTTCCTTCCCTATATATGTGCCTCCCTTTGGTTCCTTCCCTATATATGTCCCTTTGGTTCCTTCCCTATATCTGTCCCTTTGGTTCCTTCCCTATATATGTCCCTTTGGTTCCTTCCCTATATATGTCCCTTTGGTTCCTTCCCTATATATGTCCCTTTGGTTCCTCCCCTATATCTGTCCCTTTGGTTCCTTCCCTATATATGTCCCTTTGGTTCCTTCCCTATATCTGTCCCTTTGGTTCCTTCCCTATATCTGTCCCTTTGGTTCCTTCCCTATATCTGTCCCTTTGGTTCCTTCCCTATATCTGTCCCTTTGGTTCCTTCCCTATATCTTTCCCTTTGGTTCCTTCCCTATATATGTCCCTTTGGTTCCTTCCCTATATATGTCCCTTTGGTTCCTTCCCTATATCTGTCCCTTTGGTTCCTTCCCTATATATGTCCCTTTGGTTCCTTCCCTATATCTGTCCCTTTGGTTCCTTCCCTATATCTGTCCCTTTGGTTCCTTCCCTATATCTGTCCCTTTGGTTCCTTCCCTATATCTGTCCCTTTGGTTCCTTCCCTATATCTGTCCCTTTGGTTCCTTCCCTATATATGTCCCTTTGGTTCCTTCCCTATATCTGTCCCTTTGGTTCCTTCCCTATATATGTCCCTTTGGTTCCTTCCCTATATATGTCCCTTTGGTTCCTTCCCTATATCTGTCCCTTTGGTTCCTTCCCTATATATGTCCCTTTGGTTCCTTCCCTATATCTGTCCCTTTGGTTCCTTCCCTATATATGTCCCTTTGGTTCCTTCCCTATATATGTGCCTCCCTTTGGTTCCTTCCCTATATATGTCCCTTTGGTTCCTTCCCTATATATGTCCCTTTGGTTCCTTCCCTATATATGTCCCTTTGGTTCCTTCCCTATATATGTCCCTTTGGTTCCTTCCCTATATCTGTCCCTTTGGTTCCTTCCCTATATCTGTCCCTTTGGTTCCTTCCCTATATCTGTCCCTTTGGTTCCTTCCCTATATCTGTCCCTTTGGTTCCTTCCCTATATCTGTCCCTTTGGTTCCTTCCCTATATATGTCCCTTTGGTTCCTTCCCTATATCTGTCCCTTTGGTTCCTTCCCTATATATGTCCCTTTGGTTCCTTCCCTATATATGTCCCTTTGGTTCCTTCCCTATATATGTCCCTTTGGTTCCTTCCCTATATATGTCCCTTTGGTTCCTTCCCTATATCTGTCCCTTTGGTTCCTTCCCTATATATGTCCCTTTGGTTCCTTCCCTATATCTGTCCCTTTGGTTCCTTCCCTATATCTGTCCCTTTGGATCCTTCCCTATATCTGTCCCTTTGGTTCCTTCCCTATATCTGTCCCTTTGGTTCCTTCCCTATATCTGTCCCTTTGGTTCCTTCCCTATATCTGTCCCTTTGGTTCCTTCCCTATATCTTTCCCTTTGGTTCCTTCCCTATATATGTCCCTTTGGTTCCTTCCCTATATATGTCCCTTTGGTTCCTTCCCTATATCTGTCCCTTTGGTTCCTTCCCTATATATGTCCCTTTGGTTCCTTCCCTATATCTGTCCCTTTGGTTCCTTCCCTATATCTGTCCCTTTGGTTCCTTCCCTATATCTGTCCCTTTGGTTCCTTCCCTATATCTGTCCCTTTGGTTCCTTCCCTATATCTGTCCCTTTGGTTCCTTCCCTATATATGTCCCTTTGGTTCCTTCCCTATATCTGTCCCTTTGGTTCCTTCCCTATATATGTCCCTTTGGTTCCTTCCCTATATATGTCCCTTTGGTTCCTTCCCTATATCTGTCCCTTTGGTTCCTTCCCTATATATGTCCCTTTGGTTCCTTCCCTATATCTGTCCCTTTGGTTCCTTCCCTATATATGTCCCTTTGGTTCCTTCCCTATATATGTGCCTCCCTTTGGTTCCTTCCCTATATATGTCCCTTTGGTTCCTTCCCTATATATGTCCCTTTGGTTCCTTCCCTATATATGTCCCTTTGGTTCCTTCCCTATATATGTCCCTTTGGTTCCTTCCCTATATCTGTCCCTTTGGTTCCTTCCCTATATCTGTCCCTTTGGTTCCTTCCCTATATCTGTCCCTTTGGTTCCTTCCCTATATCTGTCCCTTTGGTTCCTTCCCTATATCTGTCCCTTCGGTTCCTTCCCTATATCTGTCCCTATGGTTCCTTCCCTATATATGTCCCTTTGGTTCCTTCCCTATATATGTCCCTTTGGTTCCTTCCCTATATATGTCCCTTTGGTTCCTTCCCTATATATGTCCCTTTGTTTCCTTCCCTATATCTGTCCCTTTGGTTCCTTCCCTATATATGTCCCTTTGGTTCCTTCCCTATATCTGTCCCTTTGGTTCCTTCCCTATATATGTCACTCCCTTTGGTTCCTTCCCTATATATGTCACTCCCTTTGGTTCCTTCCCTATCTCTGTCCCTTTGGTTCCTTCCCTATATATGTCCCTTTGGTTCCTTCCCTATATATGTCCCTTTGGTTCCTTCCCTATATCTGTCCCTTTGGTTCCTTCCCTATATATGTCCCTTTGGTTCCCTCCCTATATATGTCCCTTTGGTTCCTTCCCTATATCTGTCCCTTTGGTTCCTTCCCTATATATGTCCCTTTGGTTCCTTCCCTATATATGTCCCTTTGGTTCCTTCCCTATATATGTGCCTCCCTTTGGTTCCTTCCTTATATATGTCCCTTTGGTTCCTTCCCTATATCTGTCCCTTTGGTTCCTTCCCTATATCTGTCCCTTTGGTTCCTTCCCTATATCTGTCCCTTTGGTTCCTTCCCTATATCTGTCCCTTTGGTTCCTTCCCTATATATGTCCCTTTGGTTCCTTCCCTATATATGTCCCTTTGGTTCCTTCCCTATATATGTGCCTCCCTTTGGTTCCTTCCCTATATATGTCCCTTTGGTTCCTTCCCTATATCTGTCCCTTTGGTTCCTTCCCTATATATGTCCCTTTGGTTCCTTCCCTATATATGTCCCTTTGGTTCCTTCCCTATATATGTCCCTTTGGTTCCTTCCCTATATCTGTCCCTTTGGTTCCTTCCCTATATATGTCCCTTTGGTTCCTTCCCTATATCTGTCCCTTTGGTTCCTTCCCTATATCTGTCCCTTTGGTTCCTTCCCTATATCTGTCCCTTTGGTTCCTTCCCTATATCTGTCCCTTTGGTTCCTTCCCTATATCTGTCCCTTTGGTTCCTTCCCTATATCTGTCCCTTTGGTTCCTTCCCTATATCTTTCCCTTTGGTTCCTTCCCTATATATGTCCCTTTGGTTCCTTCCCTATATATGTCCCTTTGGTTCCTTCCCTATATATGTCCCTTTGGTTCCTTCCCTATATCTGTCCCTTTGGTTCCTTCCCTATATCTGTCCCTTTGGTTCCTTCCCTATATCTGTCCCTTTGGTTCCTTCCCTATATCTGTCCCTTTGGTTCCTTCCCTATATCTGTCCCTTTGGTTCCTTCCCTATATCTGTCCCTTTGGTTCCTTCCCTATATCTTTCCCTTTGGTTCCTTCCCTATATATGTCCCTTTGGTTCCTTCTCTATATATGTCCCTTTGGTTCCTTCCCTATATATGTGCCTCCCTTTGGTTCCTTCCTTATATATGTCCCTTTGGTTCCTTCCCTATATCTGTCCCTTTGGTTCCTTCCCTATATCTGTCCCTTTGGTTCCTTCCCTATATCTGTCCCTTTGGTTCCTTCCCTATTTCTGTCCCTTTGGTTCCTTCCCTATATATGTCCCTTTGGTTCCTTCCCTATATATGTCCCTTTGGTTCCTTCCCTATATATGTGCCTCCCTTTGGTTCCTTCCCTATATATGTCCCTTTGGTTCCTTCCCTATATCTGTCCCTTTGGTTCCTTCCCTATATATGTCCCTTTGGTTCCTTCCCTATATATGTCCCTTTGGTTCCTTCCCTATATATGTCCCTTTGGTTCCTCCCCTATATCTGTCCCTTTGGTTCCTTCCCTATATATATCCCTTTGGTTCCTTCCCTATATCTGTCCCTTTGGTTCCTTCCCTATATCTGTCCCTTTGGTTCCTTCCCTATATCTGTCCCTTTGGTTCCTTCCCTATATCTGTCCCTTTGGTTCCTTCCCTATATCTTTCCCTTTGGTTCCTTCCCTATATATGTCCCTTTGGTTCCTTCCCTATATATGTCCCTTTGGTTCCTTCCCTATATCTGTCCCTTTGGTTCCTTCCCTATATATGTCCCTTTGGTTCCTTCCCTATATCTGTCCCTTTGGTTCCTTCCCTATATCTGTCCCTTTGGTTCCTTCCCTATATCTGTCCCTTTGGTTCCTTCCCTATATCTGTCCCTTTGGTTCCTTCCCTATATCTGTCCCTTTGGTTCCTTCCCTATATATGTCCCTTTGGTTCCTTCCCTATATCTGTCCCTTTGGTTCCTTCCCTATATATGTCCCTTTGGTTCCTTCCCTATATATGTCCCTTTGGTTCCTTCCCTATATCTGTCCCTTTGGTTCCTTCCCTATATATGTCCCTTTGGTTCCTTCCCTATATATGTCCCTTTGGTTCCTTCCCTATATATGTCCCTTTGGTTCCTTCCCTATATACAGTGGGGAGAACAAGTATTTGATACACTGCCGATTTTGCAGGTTTTCCTACTTACAAAGCATGTAGAGGTCTGTAATTTTTATCATAGGTACACTTCAACTGTGAGAGACGGAATCTAAAACAAAAATCCAGAAAATCACATTGTATGATTTTTAAATAATTAATTTGCATTTTATTGCATGACATAAGTATTTGATCACCTACCAACCAGTAAGAATTCCGGCTCTCACAGACCTGTTAGTTTTTCTTTAAGAAGCCCTCCTGTTCTCCACTCATTACCTGTATTAACTGCACCTGTTTGAACTCGTTACCTGTATAAAAGACACCTGTCCACACACAATCAAACAGATTCCAACCTCTCCACAATGGCCAACACCAGAGAGCTGTGTAAGGACATCAGGGATAAAATTGTAGACCTGCACAAGGCTGGGATGGGCTACAGGACAATAGGCAAGCAGCTTGGTGAGAAGGAAACAACTGTTGGCGCAATTATTAGAAAATGGAAGAAGTTCAAGATGACGGTCAATCACCCTCGGTCTGGGGCTCCATGCAAGATCTCACCTCGTGGGGCATCAATGATCATGAGGAAGGTGAGTTATCAGCCCAGAACTACACGGCAGGACCTGGTCAATGACCTGAAGAGAGCTGGGACCACAGTCTCAAAGAAAACCATTAGTAACACACTACACCGTCATGGATTAAAATCCTGCAGCGCACGCAAGGTCCACCTGCTCAAGCCAGCGCATGTCCAGGCCCGTCTGAAGTTTGCCAATGACCATCTGGATGATCCAGAGGAGGAATGGGAGAAGGTCATGTGGTCTGATGAGACAAAAATAGAGCTTTTTGGTCTAAACTCCACTCGCCGTGTTTGGAGGAAGAAGAAGGATGAGTACAACCCCAAGAACACCATCCCAACCGTGAAGCATGGAGGTGGAAACATCATTCTTTGGGGATGCTTTTCTGCAAAGGGGACAGGACGACTGCACCGTATTGAGGGGAGGATGGATGGGGCCATGTATCGCGAGATCTTGGCCAACAACCTCCTTCCCTCAGTAAGAGCATTGAAGATGGGTCGTGGCTGGGTCTTCCAGCATGACAACGACACGAAGCACACAGCCATGGCAACTAAGGAGTGGCTCCGTAAGAAGCATCTCAAGGTCCTGGAGTGGCCTAGCCAGTCTCCAGACCTGAACCCAATAGAAAATCTTTGGAGGGAGCTGAAAGTCCGTATTGCCCAGCGACAGCCCCGAAACCTGAAGGATCTGGAGAAGATCTGTAGGGAGGAGTGGGCCAAAATCCCTGCTGCAGTGTGTGCAAACCTAGTCAAGAACTACAGGAAACGTATGATCTCTGTAATTGCAAACAAAGGTTTCTGTACCAAATATTAAGTTCTGCTTTTCTGATGTATCAAATACTTATGTCATGCAATAAAATGCAAATTAATTACTTAAAAATCATACAATGTGATTTTCTGGATTTTTGTTTTAGATTCCGTCTCTCATAGTTGAAGTGTACCTATGATAAAAATTACAGACCTCTACATGCTTTGTAAGTAGGAAAACCTGCAAAATCGGCAGTGTATCAAATACTTGTTCTCCCCACTGTATGTGCCTCCCTTTGGTTCCTTCCCTATATATGTCCCTTTGGTTCCTTCCCTATATATGTCCCTTTGGTTCCTTCCCTATATATGTCCCTTTGGTTCCTTCCCTATATATGTCCCTTTGGTTCCTTCCCTATATCTGTCCCTTTGGTTCCTTCCCTATATCTGTCCCTTTGGTTCCTTCCCTATATCTGTCCCTTTGGTTCCTTCCCTATATCTGTCCCTTTGGTTCCTTCCCTATATCTGTCCCTTTGGTTCCTTCCCTATATATGTCCCTTTGGTTCCTTCCCTATATCTGTCCCTTTGGTTCCTTCCCTATATATGTCCCTTTGGTTCCTTCCCTATATATGTCCCTTTGGTTCCTTCCCTATATATGTCCCTTTGGTTCCTTCCCTATATATGTCCCTTTGGTTCCTTCCCTATATCTGTCCCTTTGGTTCCTTCCCTATATATGTCCCTTTGGTTCCTTCCCTATATCTGTCCCTTTGGTTCCTTCCCTATATCTGTCCCTTTGGATCCTTCCCTATATCTGTCCCTTTGGTTCCTTCCCTATATCTGTCCCTTTGGTTCCTTCCCTATATCTGTCCCTTTGGTTCCTTCCCTATATCTGTCCCTTTGGTTCCTTCCCTATATATGTCCCTTTGGTTCCTTCCCTATATATGTCCCTTTGGTTCCTTCCCTATATCTGTCCCTTTGGTTCCTTCCCTATATATGTCCCTTTGGTTCCTTCCCTATATCTGTCCCTTTGGTTCCTTCCCTATATCTGTCCCTTTGGTTCCTTCCCTATATCTGTCCCTTTGGTTCCTTCCCTATATCTGTCCCTTTGGTTCCTTCCCTATATCTGTCCCTTTGGTTCCTTCCCTATATCTGTCCCTTTGGTTCCTTCCCTATATATGTCCCTTTGGTTCCTTCCCTATATCTGTCCCTTTGGTTCCTTCCCTATATATGTCCCTTTGGTTCCTTCCCTATATATGTCCCTTTGGTTCCTTCCCTATATCTGTCCCTTTGGTTCCTTCCCTATATATGTCCCTTTGGTTCCTTCCCTATATCTGTCCCTTTGGTTCCTTCCCTATATATGTCCCTTTGGTTCCTTCCCTATATACAGTGGGGAGAACAAGTATTTGATACACTGCCGATTTTGCAGGTTTTCCTACTTACAAAGCATGTAGAGGTCTGTAATTTTTATCATAGGTACACTTCAACTGTGAGAGACGGAATCTAAAACAAAAATCCAGAAAATCATATTGTATGATTTTTAAATAATTAATTTGCATTTTATTGCATGACATAAGTATTTGATCACCTACCAACCAGTAAGAATTCCGGCTCTCACAGACCTGTTAGTTTTTCTTTAAGAAGCCCTCCTGTTCTCCACTCATTACCTGTATTAACTGCAACTGTTTGAACTCGTTACCTGTATAAAAGACACCTGTCCACACACAATCAAACAGATTCCAACCTCTCCACAATGGCCAAGACCAGAGAGCTGTGTAAGGACATCAGGGATAAAATTGTAGACCTGCACAAGGCTGGGATGGGCTACAGGACAATAGGCAAGCAGCTTGGTGAGAAGGAAACAACTGTTGGCGCAATTATTAGAAAATGGAAGAAGTTCAAGATGACGGTCAATCACCCTCGGTCTGGGGCTCCATGCAAGATTTCACCTCGTGGGGCATCAATGATCATGAGGAAGGTGAGGGATCAGCCCAGAACTACACGGCAGGACCTGGTCAATGACCTGAAGAGAGCTGGGACCACAGTCTCAAAGAAAACCATTAGTAACACACTACGCCGTCATGGATTAAAATCCTGCAGCGCACGCAAGGTCCCCCTGCTTAAGCCAGTGCATGTCCAGGCCTGTCTGAAGTTTGCCAATGACCATCTGGATGATCCAGAGGAGGAATGGGAGAAGGTCATGTGGTCTGATGAGACAAAAATAGAGCTTTTTGGTCTAACTCCACTCGCCGTGTTTGGAGGAAGAAGAAGTATGAGTACAACCCCAAGAACACCATCCCAACCGTGAAGCATGGAGGTGGAAACATCATTCTTTGGGGATGCTTTTCTGCAAAGGGGACAGGACGACTGCACCGTATTGAGGGGAGGATGGATGGGGCCATGTATCGCGAGATCTTGGCCAACAACCTCCTTCCCTCAGTAAGAGCATTGAAGATGGGTCGTGGCTGGGTCTTCCAGCATGACAACGACACGAAGCACACAGCCATGGCAACTAAGGAGTGGCTCCGTAAGAAGCATCTCAAGGTCCTGGAGTGGCCTAGCCAGTCTCCAGACCTGAACCCAATAGAAAATCTTTGGAGGGAGCTGAAAGTCCGTATTTCCCAGCGACAGCCCCGAAACCTGAAGGATCTGGAGAAGATCTGTAGGGAGGAGTGGGCCAAAATCCCTGCTGCAGTGTGTGCAAACCTGGTCAAGAACTACAGGAAACGTATGATCTCTGTAATTGCAAACAAAGGTTTCTGTACCAAATATTAAGTTCTGCTTTTCTGATGTATCAAATACTTATGTCATGCAATAAAATGCAAATTAATTACTTAAAAATCATACAATGTGATTTTCTGGATTTTTGTTTTAGATTCCGTCTCTCATAGTTGAAGTGTACCTATGATAATAATTACAGACCTCTACATGCTTTGTAAGTAGGAAAACCTGCAAAATCGGCAGTGTATCAAATACTTGTTCTCCCCACTGTATGTGCCTCCCTTTGGTTCCTTCCCTATATATGTCCCTTTGGTTCCTTCCCTATATATGTCCCTTTGGTTCCTTCCCTATATATGTCCCTTTGGTTCCTTCCCTATATATGTCCCTTTGGTTCCTTCCCTATATCTGTCCCTTTGGTTCCTTCCCTATATCTGTCCCTTTGGTTCCTTCCCTATATCTGTCCCTTTGGTTCCTTCCCTATATCTGTCCCTTTGGTTCCTTCCCTATATCTGTCCCTTTGGTTCCTTCCCTATATATGTCCCTTTGGTTCCTTCCCTATATCTGTCCCTTTGGTTCCTTCCCTATATATGTCCCTTTGGTTCCTTCCCTATATATGTCCCTTTGGTTCCTTCCCTATATATGTCCCTTTGGTTCCTTCCCTATATATGTCCCTTTGGTTCCTTCCCTATATCTGTCCCTTTGGTTCCTTCCCTATATATGTCCCTTTGGTTCCTTCCCTATATCTGTCCCTTTGGTTCCTTCCCTATATCTGTCCCTTTGGATCCTTCCCTATATATGTCCCTTTGGTTCCTTCCCTATATCTGTCCCTTTGGTTCCTTCCCTATATATGTCCCTTTGGTTCCTTCCCTATATCTGTCCCTTTGGTTCCTTCCCCAGGCGTTATTGTTTCTGTTCCTATGTCATGTCTGTGCGTTGTTCGTGTTTCTTATTTTGTATTATGTTATATTTATTAAAACACTTCCTGAACTTGCTTCCTGACTCTCAGCACACATTGTTACAAAAAGGACTTGGGGTTTTGAAAAAGACTCAGATGATGAGTCTTCCAAGGCTATTTAGTCTGACTGTGAACCTGGCTGTTCCCATAGAGTTGAAGAGGGAACTAGTTTGAGCCTATTGTCATGATGGTGGAGGATTAAAACAGTGGCCAGGCTAGATGCAGTAAGGGTCTGATGAAGCCTTGTGGAGAAACAGCATTCACTAATCCAAGTTAGTAGTTCAACGAGTATGACAAAGCTACAAATCGTATTAAAATAGTATTTCTATGTCAAATGTCTCTTTTATAAATATACTTATTAATAGGTGTTTGTTGCTTCTGAATACAACAGGCACTTAGAGACCGGTTTCTATTTGAGCCAGGCGTCTATTTCCTTAACGCACACAGATTTTGCTCATTTGCATAGTTAATTGTTTAATTCCAGCATTCACTTCCAGGATTTTAATCAATTTCTTAATTTCCCGCACTAATGTATTATCATTTCCACACTGTGTCACGTTTATTTTGTCTTGGTATGCGTCTAATAAAAAAAATCAACCATCCTTGACAGAATAATTATCCTCCTCTTTGACTGGGATTATTTTGCAGTTCTTACTTTTGCCACTAGGGGGCGATCAGATGATTTCTGGGGGTCTGCAGTCCCGAAGTTGTTGACTGTTTTTGTGCTTGCCAGTTAGCTAGCAGTTCTCAGCTGTTAGCAGCCAACGGCTAGCAGTTCTCAGCTGTTAGCAGCCAATGGCTAGCAGTTCTCAGCTGTTAGCAGCCAACGGCTAGCAGTTCTCAGCTGTTAGCCGCCAATGGCTAGCAGTTCTCAACTGTTAGCAGCCAATGGATAGCAGTTCTCAGCTGTTTGCCGCCAATGGATAGCAGTTCTCAGCTGTTAGCCGCCAATAGATAGCAGTTCTCAGCTGTTAGCCGCCAACGGCTAGCAGTTCTCAGCTGTTAGCCGCCAACGGCTTGCAGTTCTCAGCTGTTAGCCGCCAACAGCAAGCAGTTCTCAGCTGTTAGCCGCCAATGGATAGCAGTTCTCAGCTGTTAGCCGCCAATGGATAGCAGTTCTCAGCTGTTAGCAGCCAACAGCTAGCAGTTTCTTACTGGAGATAAAAGGCACGACTGACAATGTTTTTGTATTTTTTATTTTTTTTTAACGAACATTATTTCCTCGTAAACAACTAATTTTAATTCATGGTAACCTCAAAAACAATTCAAATAGAACCAGAATTGATTTGAAACAGGCATTTATTGAAAGGTGTGCTGTTGCCTGGCTATTCGAAAGGGACAGGTGGCTATTTGAGACTCAGCGTTTAGTTTGATGGTACTTGTCATCTCTGATCTGTCCAAACATACAGGAGAACAGCTGGCCAGTATTTTCCACGCTGTATTAGTCGGCAGGCTGGCAGCCATATTTCCAACATTAGCATACAGTCGGCTAGATCTACCTATCATATGCTGGTGACATTAGTGTAACAAAAGCCTCTCTATCATTAATGAATAACAGTGCTCCTGTGGACTCTCAGCAGACAGAGGATCAGGACCTGGTCCTCAGTAAGATACGCAACTCAGGGCGGAATCACTCCTACTGTCAGAGAGACGAGTCAGGAAGATCTCTCTCTTCTCCAGGACAGACGTTGACTCTGTATCTCTCTCTTCACCAGGACAGACGTTGTCTTTGTATCTCTCTCTCTCTTCACCAGGACAGACGTTGTCTCTGTATCTCTCTCTCTCTTCACCAGGACAGACGTTGTCTCTGTATCTCTCTCTTCACCAGGACAGACGTTGTCTCTGTATCTCTCTCTCTCTTCACCAGGACAGACGTTGTCTCTGTATCTCTCTCTTCACCAGGACAGACGTTGTCTTTGTATCTCTCTCTTCACCAGGACAGACGTTGTCTCTGTATCTCTCTCTTCACCAGGACAGACGTTGTCTCTGTATCTCTCTCTCTCTTCACCAGGACAGACGTTGTCTCTGTATCTCTCTCTCTCTTCACCAGGACAGACGTTGTCTCTGTATCTCTCTCTCTCTTCACCAGGACAGACGTTGTCTCTGTATCTCTCCCTCTCTTCACCAGGACAGACGTTGTCTCTGTATCTCTCTCTTCACCAGGACAGACGTTGTCTCTGTATCTCTCTCTCTCTTCACCTGGACAGACGTTGTCTCTGTATCTCTCTCTCTCTTCACCAGGACAGACGTTGTCTCTGTATCTCTCTCTTCACCAGGACAGACGTTGTCTCTGTATCTCTCTCTTCACCAGGACAGACGTTGTCTCTGTATCTCTCTCTTCACCAGGACAGACGTTGTCTCTGTATCTCTCTCTTCACCAGGACAGACGTTGTCTCTGTATCTCTCTCTTCACCAGGACAGACGTTGTCTCTGTATCTCTCTCTTCACCAGGACAGACGTTGTCTCTGTATCTCTCTCTCTCTTCACCAGGACAGACGTTGTCTCTGTATCTCTCTCTCTCTTCACCAGGACAGACGTTGTCTCTGTATCTCTCTCTCTCTTCACCAGGACAGACGTTGTCTCTGTATCTCTCTCTCTCTTCACCAGGACAGACGTTGTCTCTGTATCTCTCTCTTCACCAGGACAGACGTTGTCTCTGTATCTCTCTCTCTCTTCACCTGGACAGACGTTGTCTCTGTATCTCTCTCTCTCTTCACCAGGACAGACGTTGTCTCTGTATCTCTCTCTTCACCAGGACAGACGTTGTCTCTGTATCTCTCTCTTCACCAGGACAGACGTTGTCTCTGTATCTCTCTCTCTCTTCACCAGGACAGACGTTGTCTCTGTATCTCTCTCTCTCTTCACCAGGACAGACGTTGTCTCTGTATCTCTCTCTCTCTTCACCAGGACAGACGTTGTCTCTGTATCTCTCTCTTCACCAGGATAGACGTTGTCTCTGTATCTCTCTCTCTCTTCACCAGGACAGACGTTGTCTCTGTATCTCTCTCTTCACCAGGACAGACGTTGTCTCTGTATCTCTCTCTCTCTTCACCAGGACAGACGTTGTCTCTGTATCTCTCTCTCTCTTCACCAGGACAGACGTTGTCTCTGTATCTCTCTCTCTCTCTTTCACCAGGACAGACGTTGTCTCTGTATCTCTCTCTCTTCACCAGGACAGACGTTGTCTCTGTATCTCTCTCTCTCTTCACCAGGACAGACGTTGTCTCTGCTATCTCTCTCTCTCTCTTCACCAGGACAGACGTTGTCTCTGTATCTCTCTCTCTCTTCACCAGGACAGACGTTGTCTCTGTATCTCTCTCTCTCTTCACCAGGACAGACGTTGTCTCTGTACTCTCTCTCTTCACCAGGACAGACGTTGTCTTTGTATCTCTCTCTTCACCAGGACAGACGTTGTCTCTGTATCTCTCTCTCTTCACCAGGACAGACGTTGTCTCTGTATCTCTCTCTCTCTTCACCAGGACAGACGTTGTCTCTGTATCTCTCTCTCTCTTCACCAGGACAGACGTTGTCTCTGTATCTCTCTCTCTCTTCACCAGGACAGACGTTGTCTCTGTATCTCTCTCTCTCTTCACCAGGACAGACGTTGTCTCTGTATCTCTCTCTTCACCAGGACAGACGTTGTCTCTGTATCTCTCTCTCTCTTCACCTGGACAGACGTTGTCTCTGTATCTCTCTCTCTCTCTTCACCAGGACAGACGTTGTCTCTGTATCTCTCTCTTCACCAGGACAGACGTTGTCTCTGTATCTCTCTCTCCACCATATCTCTCTCTTCACCAGGACAGACGTTGTCTCTGTATCTCTCTCTTCACCAGGACAGACGTTGTCTCTGTATCTCTCTCTTCACCAGGACAGACGTTGTCTCTGTATCTCTCTCTCTCTTCACCAGGACAGACGTTGTCTCTGTATCTCTCTCTTCACCAGGACAGACGTTGTCTCTGTATCTCTCTCTCTCTTCACCAGGACAGACGTTGTCTCTGTATCTCTCTCTCTCTTCACCAGGACAGACGTTGTCTCTGTATCTCTCTCTTCACCAGGACAGACGTTGTCTCTGTATCTCTCTCTCTCTTCACCTGGACAGACGTTGTCTCTGTATCTCTCTCTCTCTTCACCAGGACAGACGTTGTCTCTGTATCTCTCTCTTCACCAGGACAGACGTTGTCTCTGTATCTCTCTCTCTTCACCAGGACAGACGTTGTCTCTGTATCTCTCTCTCTCTTCACCAGGACAGACGTTGTCTCTGTATCTCTCTCTCTCTTCACCAGGACAGACGTTGTCTCTGTATCTCTCTCTTCACCAGGACAGACGTTGTCTCTGTATCTCTCTCTCTTCACCAGGACAGACGTTGTCTCTGTATCTCTCTCTCTCTTCACCAGGACAGACGTTGTCTCTGTATCTCTCTCTCTCTTCACCAGGACAGACGTTGTCTCTGTATCTCTCTCTCTTCACCAGGACAGACGTTGTCTCTGTATCTCTCTCTCTCTTCACCAGGACAGACGTTGTCTCTGTATCTCTCTCGCTCTTCACCAGGACAGACGTTGTCTCTGTATCTCTCTCTCTCTTCACCAGGACAGACGTTGTCTCTGTATCTCTCTCTCTCTCTTCACCAGGACAGACGTTGTCTCTGTATCTCTCTCTTCACCAGGACAGACGTTGTCTCTGTATCTCTCTCTCTCTTCACCAGGACAGACGTTGTCTCTGTATCTCTCTCTCTCTCTTCACCAGGACAGACGTTGTCTCTGTATCTCTCTCTTCACCAGGACAGACGTTGTCTCTGTATCTCTCTCTCTTCACCAGGACAGACGTTGTCTCTGTATCTCTCTCTCTCTTCACCAGGACAGACGTTGTCTCTGTATCTCTCTCTCTCTTCACCAGGACAGACGTTGTCTCTGTATCTCTCTCTCTCTTCACCAGGACAGACGTTGTCTCTGTATCTCTCTCTCTCTTCACCAGGACAGACGTTGTCTCTGTATCTCTCTCTCTCTTCACTAGGACAGACGTTGTCTCTGTATCTCTCTCTCTTCACCAGGACAGACGTTGTCTCTGTATCTCTCTCTCTCTTCACCAGGACAGACGTTGTCTCTGTATCTCTCTCTCTATTCACCAGGACAGACGTTGTCTCTGTATCTCTCTCTCTTCACCAGGACAGACGTTGTCTCTGTATTTCTCTCTCTCTCTTCACCAGGACAGACGTTGTCTCTGTATCTCTCTCTCTCTTCACCAGGACAGACGTTGTCTCTGTATCTCTCTCTTCACCAGGACAGACGTTGTCTCTGTATCTCTCTCTTCACCAGGACAGACGTTGTCTCTGTATCTCTCTCTTCACCAGGACAGACGTTGTCTCTGTATCTCTCTCTCTCTTCACCAGGACAGACGTTGTCTCTGTATCTCTCTCTCTCTTCACTAGGACAGACGTTGTCTCTGTATCTCTCTCTCTTCACCAGGACAGACGTTGTCTCTGTATCTCTCTCTCTCTTCACCAGGACAGACGTTGTCTCTGTATCTCTCTCTCTATTCACCAGGACAGACGTTGTCTCTGTATCTCTCTCTCTTCACCAGGACAGACGTTGTCTCTGTATCTCTCTCTCTCTCTTCACCAGGACAGACGTTGTCTCTGTATCTCTCTCTCTCTTCACCAGGACAGACGTTGTCTCTGTATCTCTCTCTTCACCAGGACAGACGTTGTCTCTGTATCTCTCTCTTCACCAGGACAGACGTTGTCTCTGTATCTCTCTCTTCACCAGGACAGACGTTGTCTCTGTATCTCTCTCTTCACCAGGACAGACGTTGTCTCTGTATCTCTCTCTTCACCAGGACAGACGTTGTCTCTGTATCTCTCTCTTCACCAGGACAGACGTTGTCTCTGTATCTCTCTCTCTCTTCACCAGGACAGACGTTGTCTCTGTATCTCTCTCTCTCTTCACCAGGACAGACGTTGTCTCTGTTTCTCTCTCTCTCTTCACCAGGACAGACGTTGTCTCTGTATCTCTCTCTCTCTTCACCAGGACAGACGTTGTCTCTGTATCTCTCTCTTCACCAGGACAGACGTTGTCTCTGTATCTCTCTCTCTCTTCACCTGGACAGACGTTGTCTCTGTATCTCTCTCTCTCTTCACCAGGACAGACGTTGTCTCTGTATCTCTCTCTTCACCAGGACAGACGTTGTCTCTGTATCTCTCTCTTCACCAGGACAGACGTTGTCTCTGTATCTCTCTCTTCACCAGGACAGACGTTGTCTCTGTATCTCTCTCTTCACCAGGACAGACGTTGTCTCTGTATCTCTCTCTTCACCAGGACAGACGTTGTCTCTGTATCTCTCTCTTCACCAGGACAGACGTTGTCTCTGTATCTCTCTCTCTCTTCACCAGGACAGACGTTGTCTCTGTATCTCTCTCTCTCTTCACCAGGACAGACGTTGTCTCTGTATCTCTCTCTCTTCACCAGGACAGACGTTGTCTCTGTATCTCTCTCTCTCTTCACCAGGACAGACGTTGTCTCTGTATCTCTCTCTCTATTCACCAGGACAGACGTTGTCTCTGTATCTCTCTCTCTCTTCACCAGGACAGACGTTGTCTCTGTATCTCTCTCTTCACCAGGATAGACGTTGTCTCTGTATCTCTCTCTCTCTTCACCAGGACAGACGTTGTCTCTGTATCTCTCTCTCTTCACCAGGACAGACGTTGTCTCTGTATCTCTCTCTCTCTTCACCAGGACAGACGTTGTCTCTGTATCTCTCTCTTCACCAGGACAGACGTTGTCTCTGTATCTCTCTCTCTCTTCACCAGGACAGACGTTGTCTCTGTATCTCTCTCTCTCTTCACCAGGACAGACGTTGTCTCTGTATCTCTCTCTCTCTCTTCACCAGGACAGACGTTGTCTCTGTATCTCTCTCTCTCTTCACCAGGACAGACGTTGTCTCTGTATCTCTCTCTCTCTCTTCACCAGGACAGACGTTGTCTCTGTATCTCTCTCTTCACCAGGACAGACGTTGTCTCTGTATCTCTCTCTCTTCACCAGGACAGACGTTGTCTCTGTATCTCTCTCTCTCTTCACCAGGACAGACGTTGTCTCTGTATCTCTCTCTCTCTTCACCAGGACAGACGTTGTCTCTGTATCTCTCTCTCTCTTCACCAGGACAGACGTTGTCTCTGTATCTCTCTCTCTCTTCACCAGGACAGACGTTGTCTCTGTATCTCTCTCTCTCTTCACCAGGACAGACGTTGTCTCTGTATCTCTCTCTCTCTTCACCAGGACAGACGTTGTCTCTGTATCTCTCTCTCTTCACCAGGACAGACGTTGTCTCTGTATCTCTCTCTCTCTTCACCAGGACAGATGTTGTCTCTGTATCTCTCTCTCTCTCTTCACCAGGACAGACGTTGTCTCTGTATCTCTCTCTTCACCAGGACAGACGTTGTCTCTGTATCTCTCTCTTCACCAGGACAGACGTTGTCTCTGTATCTCTCTCTTCACCAGGACAGACGTTGTCTCTGTATCTCTCTCTTCACCAGGACAGACGTTGTCTCTGTATCTCTCTCTTCACCAGGACAGACGTTGTCTCTGTATCTCTCTTCTCTTCACCAGGACGGACGTTGTCTCTGTATCTCTCTCTTCACCAGGACAGACGTTGTCTCTGTATCTCTCTCTTCACCAGGACAGACGTTGTCTCTGTATCTCTCTCTTCTTCTCTTTCCGATTGCTCTCTCTCTCTTTCTCTGTACATTCCTTTCTCCATCTATCTCCGTCCGCTCTCTCTCAGTGTGATGTGGCTGTGTGTTAGTTAGTGTGTCTGTTAGTGGTTGGCTGTGTGTTTCTCATCTCTCTAAGTTATAGTGTCTGTTAGTGGTTGGCTGTGTGTTTCTCATCTCTCTAAGTTATAGTGTCTGTTAGTGGTTGGCTGTGTGTTTCTCATCTCTCTAAGTTATAGTGTCTGTTAGTGGTTGGCTGTGTGTTTCTCATCTCTCTAAGTTATAGTGTCTGTTAGTGGTTGGCTGTGTGTTTCTCATCTCTAAGTTATTGTTTGTCTTAGTGGTTGGCTGCATCTGCTGTTTGTTCTACAAAAGACTGGGGATTTGCATGACAGTCATTTCAGCATCTGCCAAAATATTCCCCATTAGTTTCAGCTGGGTGTGTGAATTGTTGTTCAAATTTATGAGCTTAGTAATGCAAATACAGGTGAAATCCCCATTTCCAGATGTGCTCCTAAGGTTGAATAATAGCACATTTGGAAATGGAAATAAAATTCAAATGAAGCTCCGTTATACAACTTCAGTATTAAAAACACTTTAATCTGTCCAAAAACACCATTACAATAAGCAGAGTGGGAGGGACTGAACAGGAAAAACCCAATTCTCTCTGTTCGCTGTGTTCACTAGAGAAAACTTCATTGATGTAAAAGAGCAAAACACTTGAACCTGCTCAGCCTTTATCTCAGCGGAGCGTTGCAGTAGTGCTGGAGGGGCTGCTGTGGCAAAGCAACGAGCCCAGAATCTGCATTCTGGAAGGAACAAGATGGACATGAAAGATTACCTAAATCACGGAGAGGAATGTTGTTGTGGAGGCTAATGGAAACGTTTCCCCACAACAGAGAGAGAGTACGGAGGATCCGCTATCACAGCTCAGCAGACGGACCTGGCAGCCATTCACCACTACCAGCCAGCCAGCCTCTCAGAGATGTTACCCTGGCCCCCCCCCGCTCCCCCCTCACAGCCCCCAGTGCGCCCCTCACAGCCCCCTCACAGACCCCCCTGCTCCCCCCTCACAGCCCCCAGTGCGCCCCCCAGTCCTCCACCTGAAAAGTCTGTGTCAACAGGTTCCAACACGCCCAGAAGAATCAAAAACAAAGAGAAAAACACTTACAAAGTAATTGTCCCCTAGATTTTAAATTTTTAAATCCAAGCACCAATTGATGCGCGCCAAGGCTGTCATCCATCCCTCCATTCTTCCACCCATCTACCACACCTTCCCTCCATCCTTTCATCCCTCCATCCCCCATCCATCCATCCATCAATCCATCCGGTCATCCCTTCATCCTGTCATCCCTCCAACCTTTCATCCCTCCAACCTTTCATACACATACACATGTCCTTGTAGAGCTGGAGGAACAACACAATATGTAGAACACATGTCCTTGTAGAGCTGGAGGAACAACACAATATGTAGAACACATGTCCTTGTAGAGCTGGAGGAACAACACATGTCCTTGTAGAGCTGGAGGAACAACACAATATGTAGAACACATGACCTTGTAGAGCTGGAGGAACAACACAATATGTAGAACACATGTCCTGTAGAGCTGGAGGAACAACACAATATGTAGAACACATGTCCTGTAGAGCTGGAGGAACAACACAATATGTAGAACACATGTCCTTGTAGAGCTGGAGGAACAACACAATATGTAGAACACATGTCCCTGTAGAGCTGGAGGAACAACACAATATGTAGAACACATGTCCTGTAGAGCTGGAGAAACAACACAATATGTAGAACACGTGTCCTTGTAGAGCTGGAGGAACAACACAATATGTAGAACACATGTCCTTGTAGAGCTGGAGAAACAACACAATATGTAGAACACATGTCCCTGTAGAGCTGGAGAAACAACACAATATGTAGAACACATGTCCTTGTAGAGCTGGAGGAACAACACAATATGTAGAACACATGTCCTTGTAGAGCTGGAGGAACAACACAATATGTAGAACACATGTCTCTGTAGAGCTGGAGGAACAACACAATATGTAGAACACATGTCCTTGTAGAGCTGGAGGAACAACACATGTCCTTGTAGAGCTGGAGAAACAACACAATATGTAGAACATGTGTCCTTGTAGAGCTGGAGGAACAACACAATATGTAGAACACATGTCCTTGTAGAGCTGGAGAAACAACACAATATGTAGAACACGTGTCCTTGTAGAGCTGGAGGAACAACACAATATGTAGAACACATGTCCTTGTAGAGCTGGAGGAACAACACAATATGTAGAACACGTGTCCTTGTAGAGCTGGAGGAACAACACAATATGTAGAACACGTGTCCTTGTAGAGCTGGAGGAACAACACAATATGTAGAACACATGTCCCTGTAGAGCTGGAGGAACAACACAATATGTAGAACACATGTCCTTGTATAGCTGGAGGAACAACACAATATGTAGAACACATGTCCCTGTAGAGCTGGAGGAACAACACAATATGTAGAACACATGTCCTGTAGAGCTGGAGAAACAACACATGTCCTTGTAGAGCTGGAGGAACAACACAATATGTAGAACACGTGTCCTTGTAGAGCTGGAGGAACAACACAATATGTAGAACACATGTCCTTGTAGAGCTGGAGAAACAACACAATATGTAGAACACATGTCCTGTAGAGCTGGAGGAACAACACAATATGTAGAACACATGTCCCTGTAGAGCTGGAGGAACAACACAATATGTAGAACACATGTCCTTGTAGAGCTGGAGGAACAACACAATATGTAGAACACATGTCCCTGTAGAGCTGGAGGAACAACACAATATGTAGAACACATGTCCTTGTAGAGCTGGAGGAACAACACAATATGTAGAACACATGTCCCTGTAGAGCTGGAGGAACAACACAATATGTAGAACACATGTCCTTGTAGAGATGGAGGAACAACACAATATGTAGAACACATGTCCTTGTAGAGCTGGAGGAACAACACAATATGTAGAACACATGTCCTGTAGAGCTGGAGGAACAACACAATATGTAGAACACATGTCCTTGTAGAGCTGGAGGAACAACACAATATGTAGAAAACATGTCCTTGTAGAGCTGGAGGAACAACACAATATGTAGAACACATGTCCTGTAGAGCTGGAGGAACAACACAATATGTAGAACACATGTCCTTGTAGAGCTGGAGGAACAACACAATATGTAGAACACATGTCCTTGTAGAGCTGGAGGAACAACACAATATGTAGAACACATGTCCTTGTAGAGCTGGAGAAACAACACAATATGTAGAACACATGTCCTGTAGAGCTGGAGGAACAACACAATATGTAGAACACATGTCCCTGTAGAGCTGGAGGAACAACACAATATGTAGAACACATGTCCTTGTAGAGCTGGAGGAACAACACAATATGTAGAACACATGTCCCTGTAGAGCTGGAGGAACAACACAATATGTAGAACACATGTCCTTGTAGAGCTGGAGGAACAACACAATATGTAGAACACATGTCCCTGTAGAGCTGGAGGAACAACACAATATGTAGAACACATGTCCTTGTAGAGATGGAGGAACAACACAATATGTAGAACACATGTCCTTGTAGAGCTGGAGGAACAACACAATATGTAGAACACATGTCCTGTAGAGCTGGAGGAACAACACAATATGTAGAACACATGTCCTTGTAGAGCTGGAGGAACAACACAATATGTAGAACACATGTCCTTGTAGAGCTGGAGGAACAACACAATATGTAGAACACATGTCCTGTAGAGCTGGAGGAACAACACAATATGTAGAACACATGTCCTTGTAGAGCTGGAGGAACAACACAATATGTAGAACACATGTCCTGTAGAGCTGGAGGAACAACACAATATGTAGAACACATGTCCTTGTAGAGCTGGAGGAACAACACAATATGTAGAACACATGACCTTGTAGAGCTGGAGGAACAACACAATATGTAGAACACATGTCCCTGTAGAGCTGGAGGAACAACACAATATGTAGAACACATGTCCTTGTAGAGCTGGAGGAACAACACAATATGTAGAACACATGTCCTGTAGAGCTGGAGGAACAACACAATATGTATAACACATGTCCTGTAGAGCTGGAGAAACAACACATGTCCCTGTAGAGATGGAGAAACAACACAATATGTAGAACACATGTCCCTGTAGAGATGGAGGAACAACACAATATGTAGAACACATGTCCCTGTAGAGCTGGAGGAACAACACAATATGTAGAACACATGTCCTGTAGAGCTGGAGGAACAACACAATATGTAGAACACATGTCCTGTAGAGCTGGAGGAACAACACAATATTTAGAACACATGTCCTGTAGAGCTGGAGGAACAACACAATATGTAGAACACATGTCCCTGTAGAGCTGGAGGAACAACACAATATGTAGAACACATGTCCCTGTAGAGCTGGAGGAACAACACAATATGTAGAACACATGTCCTGTAGAGCTGGAGGAACAACACAATATGTAGAACACATGTCCCTGTAGAGCTGGAGAAACAACACAATATGTAGAACACATGTCCTGTATAGCAGGAGGAACAACACAATATGTAGAACACATGTCCTGTAGAGATGGAGGAACAACACAATATGTAGAACACATGTCCCTGTAGAGCTGGAGGAACAACACAATATGTAGAACACATGTCCTGTAGAGCTGGAGGAACAACACAATATGTAGAACACGTGTCCTTGTAGAGCTGGAGAAACAACACATGTCCTTGTAGAGCTGGAGAAACAACACATGTCCTTGTATAGCTGGAGGAACAACACAATATGTATAACACTTGTCCTTGTAGAGCTGGAGGAACAACACAATATGTATAACACGTGTCCTTGTATAGCTGGAGGAACAACACAATATGTAGAACACATGTCCTGTAGAGCTGGAGGAACAACACATGTCCTGTAGAGCTGGAGGAACAACACAATATGTAGAACACATGTCCTGTAGAGCTGGAGGAACAACACAATATGTAGAACACATGTCCTGTAGAGCTGGAGGAAGCAGAACGCCAGGAGGAGAAAGGAAAGCAGTTACTTGAAAACACCACAACAGCATGATGACAGCGGTCACAATAGGCCTGTTTGATGACAGCGGTCACAATAGGCCTGTTTGATGACAGCGGTCACAATAGGCCTGTTTGATGACAGCGGTCACAATAGGCCTGTTTGATGACAGCGGTCACAATAGGCCTGTTTGATGACAGCGGTCACAATAGGCCTGTTTGATGACAGCGGTCACAATAGGCCTGTTTGATGACAGCGGTCACAATAGGCCTGTTTGATGACAGCGGTCACAATAGGCCTGTTTGATGACAGCGGTCACAATAGGCCTGTTTGATGACAGCGGTCACAATAGGCCTGTTTGATGACAGCGGTCACCATAGGCCTGTTTGATGACAGCGGTCACAATAGGCCTGTTTGATGACAGCGGTCACAATAGGCCTGTTTGATGACAGTGGTCACAATAGGCCTGTTTGATGACAGCGGTCACAATAGGCCTGTTTGATGACAGCGGTCACAATAGGCCTGTTTGATGACAGTGGTCACAATAGGCCTGTTTGATTCACAGCCAAAGTAGATTCCACGGATCTCTCCACATGTTATTGTTGACATTGTTGTGACCGTTTTCAAGTAGAACACAAAGATGGAGGGGATACTTGCCGGATACTAAAGGCTGTCCAAGTACCTTATATTCCTCAGTAGTAGATGTGTGTATTTGTTGTGTTGGTTTGTCATCCCAGTCAGCCCATAGAGGTGCATGGTGAGTTGATTAGATGGTGGCTGTTTCCCTGGCTCCTGCTGCAGGGGGTATTTAGACAGCTGTATGGCTCTCTGACTGACTGACTGGCTGGCTGACTGACTGGCTGACTGGCTGACTGGCTGACTGGCTGACTGGCTGACTGACTGACTGACTGACTGGCTGACTGGCTACCTGGCTCCTGCTGCAGGGGGTATTTAGACAGCTGTATGGTTTACTGACTCCCTACATGCCCCCAGGATGACAACACACCCTGACTGGCTGACTGACTGGCTGCATGACTCTCTGACTGGCTGGATGACTGGCTGCATGACTCTCTGACTGACTGGATGACTGGCTGACTGGCTACCTGGCTCCTGCTGCAGGGGGTATTTAGACAGCTGTATGGTTTACTGACTCCCTACATGCCCCCAGGATGACAACACACCCTGACTGGCTGACTGACTGGCTGACTGACTCTCTGACTGACTGGCTACCTGGCTCTCTGACTGGCTGACTGACTGGATGACTGGCTGACTGACTGACTGACTGGCTGACTGGCTACCTGGCTCCTGCTGCAGGGGGTATTTAGACAGCTGTATGGTTTACTGGCTCCCTACATGCCCCCAGGATGACAACACACCCTGACTGGCTGACTGGCTGCATGACTCTCTGACTGACTGGATGACTGAGTGACTGGCTACCTGGCTCTCTGACTGGCTGACTGACTGGATGACTGGCTGACTGGCTGACTGACTGGATGACTGGTTGACTGACTCTGATTGGCTGACTGACTGTCTGACTAGATGACTGTCTGCTGACTTGATGACTGTCTGTCTGACTGGCTGACTAGCTGACTGGCTGACTAGATGACTGGGTGACTGACTGGATGACTTGCTGACTGGATGAGTGGCTGACTGGCTGACTGGATGACTTGCTGACTGGATGATTGGATGACTGGCTGACTGGCTGACTAGATGACTGAGTGACTGACTGGATGACTTGCTGACTGGATGAGTGGCTGACTGACTGACTAGCTGACTGTCTAACTAGATGACTGGCTGACTGACTGGATGACTGGCTGACTGACTGGATGACTGGCTGACTGACTGGATGACTGGCTGACTGGATGAGTGGCTGACTGGATGAGTGGTTAACTGGATGACTGACTGACTGGATGACTGTCTGACTGACTGTCTGACTGACTGACTGGCTGTCTGACTGGATGACTGGCTGACTGACTGGCTGTCTGACTGGCTGACTGACTGGCTGTCTGACTGGATGAGTGGCTGACTGTCTGACTGACTGACCTACTGACTGGCTGACTGACTGGCTGACTGACTGACTGACCTACTGACTGACTGACTGGATGACTGACTGACTGGATGACTGACTGACTAGCTGACTGACTGACTAGCTGACTTGACTGGCTGACTGGTTGACAGGCTGACTGAATGACATTACTGGCTGACTGGATGACTGGGTGACTGGCTGACTGAATGACATAACAGGAGGACTGGGTGACTGGGTGACTGACTAGCTGGAAACAAAACTGTAATTGTGGCTCACAGATAAGTAAAGAAAAACTGATCCTATAACCAGCTCTACAGCTGTCCATCAGATCCATCAGATTTGACTAATCCATCAGATCCATCAGATTGTATTAATCCATCAGATCAATCAGAGATTACTAATCCATCAGATCATTCAGATTTTACGAATCCATCAGTTCCATCAGATTTTACTGATCCACCAGATCTTACTAATCATTCAGATCATCAGATTTTATTAATCCATCAGATCCAGATTTGACTAATCCATCAGATTTTATTAATCCATCAGATCCATCAGATTTTATTAATCCATCAGATCCATCAGGTCTTACTATCCATCAGATCCATCAGATTTTACTAATACATCAGATCCGTCAGAGATTACTAATCCATCAGATCCATCAGATTTTACGAATCCATCAGATCCATCAGATCTTACTAATCCACCACATCTTACTAATCATTCAGATCATCAGATCTTATTAATCCATCAGATCCATCAGATTTTACTAATCAATCAGATCCATCAGGTCTTACTATCCATCAGATCGTACTAATCCATCAGATCCATCAGATCATACTGATCCATCAGATTTTACTAATCCATCAGTTCCATCAGATTTTACTAATCCATCAGATCCATCAGATTTTACTAATCCATCAGATTTTACTAATCCATCAGATCCATCAGATTTTACTAATCCATCAGATCCATCAGATTTTACTAATCCATCAGATTTTACTGATCCATCAGTTCCATCAGATTTTACTAATCCATCAGATCCATCAGATTTTACTAATCCATCAGATTTTACTAATCCATCAGATCCATCAGATTTTACTAACCCATCAGTTCCATCAGATTTTACTAATTCATCAGCTCCATCAGATTTTACTAATCCATCAGATTTTACTAATCCATCAGATTTTACTAATCCATCAGATTTTACTAATCCATCAGATCCATCAGATTTTACTAATCCATCAGATCCATCAGATTTTACTAATCCATCAGATCCATCAGATTTTACTAATCCATCAGATTTTACTAATCCATCAGCTCCATCAGATTTTACTAATCCATCAGATTTTACTAATCCATCAGATTTTACTAATCCATCAGATTTTACTAATCCATCAGATTTTACTAATCCATCAGATTTTACTAATCCATCAGATTTTACTAATCCATCAGATCCATCAGATCTTACTAATCCACCACATCTTACTAATCATTCAGATCATCAGTTCTTATTAATCCATCAGATCCATCAGATTTTACTAATCCATCAGATCCATCAGATTTTACTAATCCATCAGTTCCATCAGATTTTACTAATTCATCAGCTCCATCAGATTTTACTAATCCATCAGATTTTACTAATCCATCAGATTTTACTAATCCATCAGATTTTACTAATCCATCAGATTTTACTAATCCATCAGATCCATCAGATTTTACTAATCCATCAGATCCATCAGATTTTACTAATCCATCAGATCAATCAGATTTTACTAATCCATCAGATTTTACTATTCCATCAGATCCATCAGATTTTACTAATCCATCAGATTTTACTAATCCATCAGATTTTACTAATCCATCAGATTTTACTAATCCATCAGATTTTACTAATCCATCAGATTTTACTAATCCATCAGATTTTACTAATTCATCAGTTCCATCAGATTTTACTAATCCATCAGTTCCATCAGATTTTACTAATCCATCAGTTCCATCAGATTTTACTAATTCATCAGCTCCATCAGATTTTACTAATCCATCAGATTTTACTAATCCATCAGATTTTACTAATCCATCAGATTTTACTAATCCATCAGATTTTACTAATCCATCAGATCCATCAGATCTTACTAATCCACCACATCTTACTAATCATTCAGATCATCAGTTCTTATTAATCCATCAGATCCATCAGATTTTACTAATCCATCAGATCCATCAGATTTTACTAATCCATCAGTTCCATCAGATTTTACTAATCCATCAGATCCATCAGATCGTACTAATCCATCAGATCCATCAGGTCTTACTATCCATCAGATCGTACTAATCCATCAGATCCATCAGATCATACTAATCCATCAGATTTTACTAATCCATCAGTTCCATCAGATTTTACTAATCCATCAGTTCCATCAGATTTTACTAATCCATCAGATCCATCAGATTTTACTAATCCATCAGATCCATCAGATTTTACTAATCCATCAGATTTTACTAATCCATCAGATCCATCAGATTTAACTAATCCATCAGATCTTATTAATCCATCAGATCCATCAGATCTTATTAATACATCAGATCAACCAGAGATTACTAATCCATCAGATCATTCAGATTTTACTGATCCACCAGATCTTACTAATCATTCAGATCATCAAATCTTATTAATCCATCAGATCCAGATTTGACTAATCCATCAGATTTTATTAATCCATCAGATCCATCAGATTTTATTAATCCATCAGATCCATCAGATCTTACTATCCATCAGATCTTATTAATCCATCAGATCCATCAGATTCTACTAATCCATCAGATCCATCAGATTTTACTAATCCATCAGTTCCATCAGATTTTACTAATCCATCAGTTCCATCAGATTTTACTAATCCATCAGTTCCATCAGATTTTACTAATCCATCAGTTCCATCAGATTTACTAATCCATCAGTTCCATCAGATTTTACTAATCCATCAGTTCCATCAGATTTTACTAATCCATCAGATCCATCAGATTTTACTAATCCATCAGATTTTACTAATCCATCAGTTCCATCAGATTTTACTAATCCATCAGATCCATCAGAGATTACTAATCCATCAGATCATTCAGATTTTACTAATCCATCAGATCCATCAGATCGTACTAATCCATCAGATCCATCAGATTTTACTAATCCATCAGATCCATCAGATCGTACTAATCCATCAGATCCATCAGGTCTTACTATCCATCAGATCCATCAGATTTTACTGATCCATCAGTTCCATCAGATTTTACTAATCCATCAGATCCATCATATTGTACTAATCCATTGTGCTATAGTGTATGTTTTTTCCGGTTATTTGTAACTTATTTTGTACATAATGTTTCTGCCACCGTATCTTATTATTATTATTTTTTTATTTTACCTTTATTTATACAGGTTTTTTCTCATTGAGATAATATCTCTTTCCCAAGATAGACCTGGTCCAATAGCAGCAAGGGGAACAACGTGTCAGACAAAAGAACTTACATACACTAACACAACATTAAACTAAACTATAAACACACATACAGTACAACAATTACATATTACATTAAAAACACAAACATCTTGACTAAAAACAGCTGGCCTAAAAACAATTACAATCTTCTATGATATATACATCGATCAAGTGTTTCAACTCCACCAACGAAACTAGATCATCACATTTTAAAATGTTCAGGAGAGAATTCCAGGACCACGAGTAAATAAACTATTTCTACCATGACCTGTTCTAATTTTTGGTACTGTTAGAAGCAAATCAGAATGGGACCGTAATTGATATTTATTTACTGACCTGACTAAAAAAGAACAAAATATGGCCTTATAAATCAGTGTATACCAGTGTGTAAGCCTACGCAAGGTCAATGACGACCAGCCAACAGCGCTGTAGAGATCACAATGATGTGTTACACGTTTCTGATGTGTAATGAACACTGAATCAAGTGCTCTCAGGGTAGTGGCTGAGGCCTGCATATTTATAACATCACTAAAATCTAAAACTGACAGTAATGTAATGTATCTTAAGAACGAAAAGAGCTTCTGGATATCAGGACAGCGATTACTCACCTCGTACTGGACAAAGATTTTACTTCAGACACCCGACAAGGCCCAAATCCTCGTCATTCACATGAAGAAGAGATGGAGATATCGGAACATAGGTCAGGGTGCCTTGTAAGGATCCGATGGTGAGTGAGTAATGCTTCTCTACCATCAGTCCTATTGGCCAAAGTAGAATCATTGGATAATAAAATGGATGAGCTCCGATCAAGACTATACTACCAACGTGACTTTAAACACTGTAATATCTTATGTTTCACAGAGTTGTGGCTGAGCGATGACATGGATAACATACAGCTGGCTGGGTTTACGGTCCATCGGCAAGATAGAACAGCTGCCTCCGGTAAGACAAGGGGGGGAGGTCTGTGTCTCTTTGGAAATAACAGCTGGTGCACAAAATCTAATATTAAGGAAGTCTCAAGGTTTTATTTGCCTGAGGTAGAGTATCTTATGATAAGCTGTAGACCACACTATTCACCAGGAGAGTTTTAATCTATGTTCTTCGTAGCGTCTATTTACCACTACAAACCAATGCTGGCACCGAGACCGCAATCAATGAGCTGTGTACGGTCACAACCAACTCTATGAGGCCATAAGCAAACAGGAAAACGCTCATCCAGAGGCGGCGCTCCTAGTGGCCGGGGACTTTAACGCAGGGAAACTTACATCCGTTTTACCTACCAGCATGTTAAATGTGCAACCAGAATAAAACAAAACTCTAGACCACCTTCATTCCACACACAGAGACACGTACAAAGGTCCAAACTGAGCTAAAGGGTAGAGCTGCCGCTTTCAAGGAGCGGGACAATAACCCGGACGCTAATAAGAAATCCCGCTATGCCCTCCGACAAACCATCAAACGTACTACAATGCCTCCGACTCTCATCCGATGTGGCAGGGCTTGCAAACTTTTACAGACTACAAAGGGAAGCACAGTGACACAAGCCTACCAGATGAGCTAAATGTTTCAAGTATGTTTCAAGCAGACCTCCATGGTCCCTGTGCCCAAGAACACCATGGTAACCTGCCTAAATTACCGAACCGTTATGATGTGGTAAGGTTGGACCCAGGTGCAGAGAAGAGACCAGACCAGGAATCAGTGGTTAAGGATAAACATAATACTTTACTGAGAAACGGTAGCCACAGGATCACATTATATCTGAAAATACAACAAACACAAAGTCTCGAAAACTCACTCAGGAAATGAACACACAAGGTAAACAATTCAAAGTTTCCAAAACTGTCAAACCTGAGAAAATATAACCCTGATATTTTTTTTAAAGAAATCTGTGTTTCCTATCCTATTCGGACACCTGACTAGTTTTGAAAAATCTCGTTAATTTTTCAAAATAAAAGCCTGAAACTATGTCTAAAGCCTGGTCACAGCCTGAGGAAGGAAAAGGAATCTGGTTGATAGCCCTTTAAATGGACGACATTTACAGTCCAGGAAACACAGATTTCTTTAAAAAAAATATCAGGGTTATATTTTCTCAGGTTTTCGTCTGCAGAATACGTTTTGTTATACTCAGAGACAATATTTTGACAGTTTTGGAAACTTTGGAGTGTTTTCTATCCTAATCTGTAAATGATATGCATATTCTACGATCTGGGCCAGAGAAAATGTCTGTTTACCTTGGGAACGTTATTTTAAGAAGAAAAAAAAGGAGCGGTAGAGATACTCTTAATGATTGGCTATGAAAAGCCAACTGACATTTACTCCTGAGGTGCTGACTTGCTGCACCCTCGACAACTACTGTGATTATTATTATTTGACCATGCTGGTCATTTATGAACATTTGAACATCTTGGCCATGTTCTGTTATAATCTCCACCCGGCACAGCCAGAAGAGGACTGGCCACCCCTCATAGCCTGGTTCCTCTCTAGGTTTCTTCCTAGGTTTTGGCCTTTCTAGGGAGTTTTTCCTAGCCACCGTGCTTTTACACCTGCATTGCTTGCTGTTTGGGATTTTAGGCTGGGTTTCTGTACAGCACTTTGAGATATCAGCTGATGTAAGAAGGGCTATATAAATTTGATTTGATCCTATGACCCCAGACTTTATTATTGATATCCCAGGCTGACCTTTTAGAGCTGCTGGCCACTGCCTTGTGTCCCCATTCTGGTTCCTCCCCCCATCTGAACCCTCCTACAGGGTGTCAGGGAGTTGCCCTAGTCCAATGGATGAGCTGTTACACCGGAGGGAATGGGGCTGCAGACAAATTAGATGACAGCAGGAAATCCAGAAAGCTGTTTTCATTGGTCCCCTCTCATTTCCCATTCAGTTTTCTCTAGCCGCATAAATCTTACTGTTGTGCAATTTGCACATGCAAGCATGTTTGAGTCCACCGCTGTTGAGAGCCATAATAATCTATTTTCAAACACAAAAAAGACAGAATTTAAGCAAAGATTATCAACATTTGGTCTGTGACCATTTTTTTCAGATTTTTTTTTGTTGTCACTACTGAGCGTTGCTTAGTGAATATATTTATCTGCAATGAGGAGAAGAAATCATTCCTTTTGATTGGATACAGTTTATCCTTCCGCTATTTGATTGGAGGAAGAGCTTGGCCTTGCTGTTTGTCTGCCTCCTGCTCTAGTAAAGGACGTTACAATATAACACTCTGGGTTTGATGGAGCAGGTAACTAACTCACGGAGTCATAATATAATCATCGACATTCAATTAACAGGCTCCTATAACAGACTCCAGGCCTCATCCTGCTTCATTCTCATGGACAGTGATGGTGCAGTGATAGCAATAGTGATGACAGGCCTCTCCATTGGGTCTGAAGTTGATTTCTCTACCTCCCAGTTCTTCCATTAATCAGTGTGACGATGTGAGGGCGCTGCAGTTTGGTCAGCTACACTGAAGTAAGTAATTAACTTGCATTAACTAATTAAACTGTTCTAGATGTGGCCATGAATTCCTGAGCACTGAGCCGAGGGAGAGAGAGAGACAAAGAGAGAGAGAGAGAGAGAGAGAGAGACTTCCAACCACGCTGCCATTCCCTTACAGCTGACAGGGGAGACAGGGGGGGTAATGATGTGGTAGTGGGAGGGTTGATACGTAGGGAGTGGTGACATGGGGAAGATTAGGGTTAGTGAGGAGGGTGACTACATGGGGATCCCAGACATCACAGGAGGAAGGCATCGTCCAATGCTTTGGGATTGTTCCTTTGTTCCTGTTGAGGTCAACATGTAATTATTTCATAAATAAGTGATATTCTGGCCTTCTATTTCAAACTTCTCCCTCTGGCTATAGAAGTTAGCAAGCTAGCAGTTTGCTTCCCTTTCCTTCTCCCTCTGGCTATAGAAACCTAGCTATCAGTTTGCTTCCCTTTCCTTCTCCCTCTGGCTATAGAAACCTAGCTATCAGTTTGCTTCCCTTTCCTTCTCCCTCTGGCTATAGAAACCTAGCTATCAGTTTGCTTCCCTTTCCTTCTCCCTCTGGCTATAGAAACCTAGCTATCAGTTTGCTTCCCTTTCCTTCTCCCTCTGGCTATAGAAACCTAGCTAGCAGTTTGCTTCCCTTTCCTTCTCCCTCTGGCTATAGAAACCTAGCTAGCAGTTTGCTTCCCTTTCCTTCTCCCTCTGACTATAGAAACCTAGCTAGCAGTTTGCTTCCCTTTCCTTCTCCCTCTGGCTATAGAAACCTAGCTATCAGTTTGCTTCCCTTTCCTTCTCCCTCTGGCTATAGAAACCTAGCTAGCAGTTTGCTTCCCTTTCCTTCTCCCTCTGGCTATAGAAACCTAGCTAGCAGTTTGCTTCCCTTTCCTTCTCCCTCTGGCTATAGAAACCTAGCTAGCAGTTTGCTTCCCCTTCCTTCTCCCTCTGACTATAGAAACCTAGCTAGCAGTTTGCTTCCCTTTCCTTCTCCCTCTGGCTATAGAAACCTAGCTATCAGTTTGCTTCCCTTTCCTTCTCCCTCTGGCTATAGAAACCTAGCTAGCAGTTTGCTTCCCTTTCCTTCTCCTTCTGGCTATAGAAACCTAGCTAGCAGTTTGCTTCCCTTTCCTTCGCCTTCTGGCTATAGAAACCTAGCTAGCAGTTTGCTTCCCTTTCCTTCTCCCTCTGGCTATAGAAACCTAGCTATCAGTTCGCTTTTCAAAATTCTGATAAGATGTCCTTTGTTTTAGAAAATGTTATTTAGCAAATCCATTTCATAACTTTATGTGAATAATTTAACTAACTACTGTAGCTAACTAACGAATAGTTATGTTCTGTTCATCAGATGGTTCACCAAGCTGGAGAACGTCCATATTGAATAGTTCTGTTCTGTTCATCAGATGGTTCACCAAGCTGGAGAACGCCCATATTGAATAGTTCTGTTCTGTTCATCAGATGGTTCACCAAGCTGGAGAACGCCCATATTGAATAGTTCTGTTCTGTTCATCAGATGGTTCACCAAGCTGGAGAACGCCCATATTGAATAGTTCTGTTCTTTTCATCAGATGGTTCACCAAGCTGGAGAACGCCCATATTGAATAGTTCTGTTCTGTTCATCAGATGGTTCACCAAGCTGGAGAACGTCCATATTGAATAGTTCTGTTCTGTTCATCAGATGGTTCACCAAGCTGGAGAACGTCCATATTGAATAGTTCTGTTCTGTTCATCAGATGGTTCACCAAGCTGGAGAACGCCCATATTGAATAGTTATGTTCTGTTCATCAGATGGTTCACCAAGCTGGAGAACGTCCATATTGAATAGTTCTGTTCTGTTCATCAGATGGTTCACCAAGCTGGAGAACGTCCATATTGAATAGTTCTGTTCTGTTCATCAGATGGTTCACCAAGCTGGAGAACGTCCATATTGAATAGTTCTGTTCTGTTCATCAGATGGTTCACCAAGCTGGAGAACGTCCATATTGAATAGTTATGTTCTGTTCATCAGATGGTTCACCAAGCTGGAGAACGTCCATATTGAATAGTTCTGTTCTGTTCATCAGATGGTTCACCAAGCTGGAGAACGTCCATATTGAATAGTTCTGTTCTGTTCATCAGATGGTTCACCAAGCTGGAGAACGTCCATATTGAATAGTTCTGTTCTGTTCATCAGATGGTTCACCAAGCTGGAGAACGTCCATATTGAATAGTTATGTTCTGTTCATCAGATGGTTCACCAAGCTGGAGAACGTCCATATTGAATAGTTCTGTTCTGTTCATCAGATGGTTCACCAAGCTGGAGAACGTCCATATTGAATAGTTCTGTTCTGTTCATCAGATGGTTCACCAAGCTGGAGAACGCCCATATTGAATAGTTATGTTCTGTTCATCAGATGGTTCACCAAGCTGGAGAACGCCCATATTGAATAGTTATGTTCTGTTCACCAAGCTGGAGAACGCCCATATTGAATAGTTATGTTCTGTTCACCAAGCTGGAGAACGCCCATATTGAATAGTTCTGTTCTGTTCACCAAGCTGGAGAACGCCCATATTGAATAGTTCTGTTCTGTTCACCAAGCTGGAGAACGACCATATTAAATAGTTCTGTTCTGTTCATCAGATGGTTCACCAAGCTGGAGAACGTCCATATTGAATAGTTCTGTTCTGTTCACCAAGCTGGAGAACGCCCATATTGAATAGTTCTGTTCTGTTCACCAAGCTGGAGAACGCCCATATTGAATAGTTCTGTTCTGTTCATCAGATGGTTCACCAAGCTGGAGAACGCCCATATTGAATAGTTCTGTTCTGTTCATCAGATGGTTCACCAAGCTGGAGAACGCCCATATTGAACTCATGTATGAATCGGCAGCAGAGATGACTGAACATGTAACAGTTTAACGACTGACATTAACATTACAAAACAAACAACCGGTTGTTGAGGAGGTCAAATGTGTCAAACGTGGCAGCATGGGTGGTTGAGCACCTTTGAACTATGAGACCTGTGCTGATAAATGATTGACATTGCTGAGTTCGTCTGATAACAGCTTGCCTGTCTGACCTCCTGGCTCGTCTCACCACACAGGAATGTTGGGACTCTTCAGGCTCTCAGAGCCTCTAACCCAGTAATCTATTCCAAGGAGAACACGACGAACAGCTAATAATACCTAGGATTGTCACAGACACTTCTCATCTTAGTCTGGGACATATCTGATGACTATGTATCCTGTTGGTTGAGATTACAGGCAGAGAGGCGTTAGAGGAGGGACTCAGTGACACGTATTGTGTGGCACTATTAGAGGAGTGATCTAAATGATCCTATCAGTATTAGAGGAGTGATCTAAATGATCCTGTCAGTATTAGAGGAGTGATCTAAATGATCCTGTCAGTATTAGAGGAGTGATCTAAATGATCCTGTCAGTATTAGAGGAGTGATCTAAATGATCCTATCAGTATTAGAGGAGTGATCTAAATGATCCTGTCAGTATTAGAGGAGTGATCTAAATGATCCTGTGTCAGTATTAGAGGAGTGATCTAAATGATCCTGTCAGTATTAGAGGAGTGATCTAAATGATCCAGTGTCAGTATTAGAGGAGTGATCTAAATGATCCAGTGTCAGTATTAGAGGAGTGATCTAAATGATCCAGTCAGTATTAGAGGAGTGATCAAAATGATCCTTTCAGTATTGGAGGAGTGATCTAAATGATCCAGTCAGTATTAGAGGAGTGATCTAAGTGATCCAGTCAGTATTAGAGGAGTGATCTAAATGATCCAGTGTCAGTATTAGAGGAGTGATCTAAATGATCCTGTCAGTATTAGAGGAGTGATCTAAATGATCCAGTCAGTATTAGAGGAGTGATCTAAATGATCCTGTCAGTATTAGAGGAGTGATCTAAATGATCCTGTCAGTATTAGAGGAGTGATCTAAATGATCCTGTGTCAGTATTAGAGGAGTGATCTAAATGATCCTGTCAGTATTAGAGGAGTGATCTAAATGATCCAGTGTCAGTATTAGAGGAGTGATCTAAATGATCCAGTGTCAGTATTAGAGGAGTGATCTAAATGATCCAGTCAGTATTAGAGGAGTGATCAAAATGATCCTTTCAGTATTGGAGGAGTGATCTAAATGATCCAGTCAGTATTAGAGGAGTGATCTAAGTGATCCAGTCAGTATTAGAGGAGTGATCTAAATGATCCAGTGTCAGTATTAGAGGAGTGATCTAAATGATCCTGTCAGTATTAGAGGAGTGATCTAAATGATCCAGTCAGTATTAGAGGAGTGATCTAAATGATCCTGTCAGTATTAGAGGAGTGATCTAAGTGATCCAGTCAGTATTAGAGGAGTGATCTAAATGATCCTGTGTCAGTATTAGAGGAGTGATCTAAATGATCCTGTCAGTATTAGAGGAGTGATCTAAATGATCCAGTGTCAGTATTAGAGGAGTGATCTAAATGATCCTTTCAGTATTAGAGGAGTGATCTAAATGATCCAGTCAGTATTAGAGGAGTGATCTAAATGATCCTTTCAGTATTGGAGGAGTGATCTAAATGATCCAGTCAGTATTAGAGGAGTGATCTAAGTGATCCAGTCAGTATTAGAGGAGTGATCTAAATGATCCAGTGTCAGTATTAGAGAAGTGATCTAAATGATCCTGTCAGTATTAGAGGAGTGATCTAAATGATCCAGTCAGTATTAGAGGAGTGATCTAAATGATCCTGTCAGTATTAGAGGAGTGATCTAAGTGATCCAGTCAGTATTAGAGGAGTGATCTAAATGATCCTGTGTCAGTATTAGAGGAGTGATCTAAATGATCCTGTCAGTATTAGAGGAGTGATCTAAATGATCCAGTGTCAGTATTAGAGGAGTGATCTAAATGATCCTTTCAGTATTAGAGGAGTGATCTAAATGATCCAGTCAGTATTAGAGGAGTGATCTAAATGATCCTTTCAGTATTGGAGGAGTGATCTAAATGATCCAGTCAGTATTAGAGGAGTGATCTAAGTGATCCAGTCAGTATTAGAGGAGTGATCTAAATGATCCAGTGTCAGTATTAGAGGAGTGATCTAAATGATCCTGTCAGTATTAGAGGAGTGATCTAAATGATCCAGTCAGTATTAGAGGAGTGATCTAAATGATCCTGTCAGTATTAGAGGAGTGATCTAAATGATCCTGTCAGTATTAGAGGAGTGATCTAAATGATCCAGTCAGTATTAGAGGAGTGATCTAAATGATCCTGTCAGTATTAGAGGAGTGATCTAAATGATCCTGTCAGTATAAGAGGAGTGATCTAAATGATCCTTTCAGTATTAGAGGAGTGATCTAAATGATCCAGTCAGTATTAGAGAGGTAATCTAAATGATCCTTTCAGTATTGGAGGAGTGATCTAAATGATCCAGTCAGTATTAGAGGAGTGATCTAAATGATCCTTTCAGTATTGGAGGAGTGATCTAAATGATCCAGTGTCAGTATTAGAGGAGTGATCTAAATGATCCTGTCAGTATTAGAGGAGTGATCTAAATGATCCTGTCAGTATTAGAGGAGTGATCTAAATGATCCTGTCAGTATTAGAGGAGTGATCTAAATGATCCTGTCAGTATTAGAGGAGTGATCTAAATGATCCTGTCAGTATTAGAGGAGTGATCTAAATGATCCTTTCAGTATTAGAGGAGTGATCTAAATGATCCAGTCAGTATTAGAGGAGTGATCTAAATGATCCTTTCAGTATTGGAGGAGTGATCTAAATGATCCTTTCAGTATTAGAGGAGTGATCTAAATGATCCAGTCAGTATTAGAGGAGTGATCTAAATGATCCTTTCAGTATTGGAGGAGTGATCTAAATGATCCAGTCAGTATTAGAGGAGTGATCTAAGTGATCCAGTCAGTGTTAGAGGAGTGATCTAAATGATCCAGTGTCAGTATTAGAGGAGTGATCTAAATGATCCTGTCAGTATTAGAGGAGTGATCTAAAAAATCCAGTCAGTATTAGAGGAGTGATCTAAATGATCCTGTCAGTATTAGAGGAGTGATCTAAATGATCCTGTCAGTATTAGAGGAGTGATCTAAATGATCCAGTCAGTATTAGAGGAGTGATCTAAATGATCATGTCAGTATTAGAGGAGTGATCTAAATGATCCTGTCAGTATTAGAGGAGTGATCTAAATGATCCTTTCAGTATTAGAGGAGTGATCTAAATGATCCAGTCAGTATTAGAGGAGTGATCTAAATGATCCTTTCAGTATTGGAGGAGTGATCTAAATGATCCAGTCAGTATTAGAGGAGTGATCTAAATGATCCAGTCAGTATTAGCGGAGTGATCTAAATGATCCTTTCAGTATTGGAGGAGTGATCTAAATGATCCAGTCAGTATTAGAGGAGTGATCTAAATGATCCTTTCAGTATTGGAGGAGTGATCTAAATGATCCAGTGTCAGTATTAGAGGAGTGATCTAAATGATCCAGTGTCAGTATTAGAGGAGTGATCTAAATGATCCTGTCAGTATTAGAGGAGTGATCTAAATGATCCTGTCAGTATTAGAGGAGTGATCTAAATGATCCTGTCAGTATTAGAGGAGTGATCTAAATGATCCTGTCAGTATTAGAGGAGTGATCTAAATGATCCAGTGTCAGTATTAGAGGAGTGATCTAAATGATCCTGTCAGTATTAGAGGAGTGATCTAAATGATCCTGTCAGTATTAGAGGAGTGATCTAAATGATCCTGTCAGTATTAGAGGAGTGATTTAAATGATCCTTTCAGTATTAGAGGAGTGATCTAAATGATCCAGTCAGTATTAGAGGAGTGATCTAAATGATCCTTTCAGTATTGGAGGAGTGATCTAAATGATCCAGTCAGTATTAGAGGAGTGATCTAAATGATCCTTTCAGTATTGGAGGAGTGATCTAAATGATCCAGTCAGTATTAGAGGAGTGATCTAAGTGATCCAGTCAGTATTAGAGGAGTGATCTAAATGATCCAGTGTCAGTATTAGAGGAGTGATCTAAATGATCCTGTCAGTATTAGAGGTGTGATCTAAGTGATCCAGTCAGTATTAGAGGAGTGATCTAAATGATCCAGTGTCAGTATTAGAGGAGTGATGTAAATGATCCAGTCAGTATTAGAGGAGTGATCTAAATGATCCTTTCAGTATTGGAGGAGTGATCTAAATGATCCAGTCAGTATTAGAGGAGTGATCTAAATGATCCAGTCAGTATTAGAGGAGTGATCTAAATGATCCTTTCAGTATTGGAGGAGTGATCTAAATGATCCAGTCAGTATTAGAGGAGTGATCTAAATGATCCTTTCAGTATTGGAGGAGTGATCTAAATGATCCAGTGTCAGTATTAGAGGAGTGATCTAAATGATCCTGTCAGTATTAGAGGAGTGATCTAAATGATCCTGTCAGTATTAGAGGAGTGATCTAAATGATCCTGTCAGTATTAGAGGAGTGATCTAAATGATCCTGTCAGTATTAGAGGAGTGATCTAAATGATCCTGTCAGTATTAGAGGAGTGATCTAAATGATCCAGTGTCAGTATTAGAGGAGTGATCTAAATGATCCTGTCAGTATTAGAGGAGTGATCTAAATGATCCTGTCAGTATTAGAGGAGTGATCTAAATGATCCTGTCAGTATTAGAGGAGTGATCTAAATGATCCTTTCAGTATTAGAGGAGTGATCTAAATGATCCAGTCAGTATTAGAGGAGTGATCTAAATGATCCAGTGTCAGTATTAGAGGAGTGATCTAAATGATCCTGTCAGTATTAGAGGAGTGATCTAAGTGATCCAGTCAGTATTAGAGGAGTGATCTAAATGATCCAGTGTCAGTATTAGAGGAGTGATGTAAATGATCCAGTCAGTATTAGAGGAGTGATCTAAATGATCCTGTCAGTATTAGAGGAGTGATCTAAATGATCCAGTGTCAGTATTAGAGGAGTGATCTAAATTATCCGGTCAGTATTAGAGGAGTGATCTAAATGATCCTGTGTCAGTATTAGAGGAGTGATCTAAATGATCATGTCAGTATTAGAGGAGTGATCTAAATGATCCTGTCAGTATTAGAGGAGTGATCTAAATGATCCTGTCAGTATTGGAGGAGTGATCTAAATGATCCAGTCAGTATTAGAGGAGTGATCTAAATGATCCAGTGTCATCAATAGAGGAGTGATCTAAATGATCCAGTCAGTATTAGAGGAGTGATCTAAATGATCCTGTCAGTATTAGAGGAGTGATCTAAATGATCCAGTCAGTATTAGAGGAGTGATCTAAATGATCCTGTCAGTATTAGAGGAGTGATCTAAATGATCCAGTGTCAGTATTAGAGGAGTGATCTAAATGATCCAGTCAGTATTAGAGGAGTGATCTAAATGATCCTGTCAGTATTAGAGGAGTGATCTAAATGATCCAGTCAGTATTAGAGGAGTGATCTAAATGATCCTGTCAGTATTAGAGGAGTGATCTAAATGATCCAGTGTCAGTATTAGAGGAGTGATGTAAATGATCCAGTCAGTATTAGAGGAGTGATCTAAATGATCCTGTCAGTATTAGAGGAGTGATCAAAATGATCCTTTCAGTATTGGAGGAGTGATCTAAATGATCCAGTCAGTATTAGAGGAGTGATCTAAGTGATCCAGTCAGTATTAGAGGAGTGATCTAAATGATCCAGTGTCAGTATTAGAGGAGTGATCTAAATGATCCTGTCAGTATTAGAGGAGTGATCTAAATGATCCAGTCAGTATTAGAGGAGTGATCTAAATGATCCTGTCAGTATTAGAGGAGTGATCTAAATGATCCTGTCAGTATTAGAGGAGTGATCTAAATGATCCTGTGTCAGTATTAGAGGAGTGATCTAAATGATCCTGTCAGTATTAGAGGAGTGATCTAAATGATCCAGTGTCAGTATTAGAGGAGTGATCTAAATGATCCAGTGTCAGTATTAGAGGAGTGATCTAAATGATCCAGTCAGTATTAGAGGAGTGATCAAAATGATCCTTTCAGTATTGGAGGAGTGATCTAAATGATCCAGTCAGTATTAGAGGAGTGATCTAAGTGATCCAGTCAGTATTAGAGGAGTGATCTAAATGATCCAGTGTCAGTATTAGAGGAGTGATCTAAATGATCCTGTCAGTATTAGAGGAGTGATCTAAATGATCCAGTCAGTATTAGAGGAGTGATCTAAATGATCCTGTCAGTATTAGAGGAGTGATCTAAGTGATCCAGTCAGTATTAGAGGAGTGATCTAAATGATCCTGTGTCAGTATTAGAGGAGTGATCTAAATGATCCTGTCAGTATTAGAGGAGTGATCTAAATGATCCAGTGTCAGTATTAGAGGAGTGATCTAAATGATCCTTTCAGTATTAGAGGAGTGATCTAAATGATCCAGTCAGTATTAGAGGAGTGATCTAAATGATCCTTTCAGTATTGGAGGAGTGATCTAAATGATCCAGTCAGTATTAGAGGAGTGATCTAAGTGATCCAGTCAGTATTAGAGGAGTGATCTAAATGATCCAGTGTCAGTATTAGAGAAGTGATCTAAATGATCCTGTCAGTATTAGAGGAGTGATCTAAATGATCCAGTCAGTATTAGAGGAGTGATCTAAATGATCCTGTCAGTATTAGAGGAGTGATCTAAGTGATCCAGTCAGTATTAGAGGAGTGATCTAAATGATCCTGTGTCAGTATTAGAGGAGTGATCTAAATGATCCTTTCAGTATTAGAGGAGTGATCTAAATGATCCAGTCAGTATTAGAGGAGTGATGTAAATGATCCAGTCAGTATTAGAGGAGTGATCTAAATGATCCTGTCAGTATTAGAGGAGTGATGTAAATGATCCAGTCAGTATTAGAGGAGTGATCTAAATGATCCTGTCAGTATTAGAGGAGTGATCTAAATGATCCTTTCAGTATTAGAGGAGTGATCTAAATGATCCAGTCAGTATTAGAGGAGTGATCTAAATGATCCAGTCAGTATTAGAGGAGTGATCTAAATGATCCTGTCAGTATTAGAGGAGTGATCTAAATGATCCAGTGTCAGTATTAGAGGAGTGATGTAAATGATCCTGTCAGTATTAGAGGAGTGATCTAAATGATCCTGTCAGTATTAGAGGAGTGATCTAAATGATCCTTTCAGTATTAGAGGAGTGATCTAAATGATCCAGTCAGTATTAGAGGAGTGATCTAAATGATCCAGTGTCAGTATTAGAGGAGTGATCTAAATGATCCTGTCAGTATTAGAGGAGTGATCTAAGTGATCCAGTCAGTATTAGAGGAGTGATCTAAATGATCCAGTGTCAGTATTAGAGGAGTGATGTAAATGATCCAGTCAGTATTAGAGGAGTGATCTAAATGATCCTGTCAGTATTAGAGGAGTGATCTAAATGATCCAGTGTCAGTATTAGAGGAGTGATCTAAATTATCCGGTCAGTATTAGAGGAGTGATCTAAATGATCCTGTGTCAGTATTAGAGGAGTGATCTAAATGATCATGTCAGTATTAGAGGAGTGATCTAAATGATCCTGTCAGTATTAGAGGAGTGATCTAAATGATCCTGTCAGTATTGGAGGAGTGATCTAAATGATCCAGTCAGTATTAGAGGAGTGATCTAAATGATCCAGTGTCATCAATAGAGGAGTGATCTAAATGATCCAGTCAGTATTAGAGGAGTGATCTAAATGATCCTGTCAGTATTAGAGGAGTGATCTAAATGATCCAGTCAGTATTAGAGGAGTGATCTAAATGATCCTGTCAGTATTAGAGGAGTGATCTAAATGATCCAGTGTCAGTATTAGAGGAGTGATCTAAATGATCCAGTCAGTATTAGAGGAGTGATCTAAATGATCCTGTCAGTATTAGAGGAGTGATCTAAATGATCCAGTCAGTATTAGAGGAGTGATCTAAATGATCCTGTCAGTATTAGAGGAGTGATCTAAATGATCCAGTGTCAGTATTAGAGGAGTGATGTAAATGATCCAGTCAGTATTAGAGGAGTGATCTAAATGATCCTGTCAGTATTAGAGGAGTGATCAAAATGATCCTTTCAGTATTGGAGGAGTGATCTAAATGATCCAGTCAGTATTAGAGGAGTGATCTAAGTGATCCAGTCAGTATTAGAGGAGTGATCTAAATGATCCAGTGTCAGTATTAGAGGAGTGATCTAAATGATCCTGTCAGTATTAGAGGAGTGATCTAAATGATCCAGTCAGTATTAGAGGAGTGATCTAAATGATCCTGTCAGTATTAGAGGAGTGATCTAAATGATCCTGTCAGTATTAGAGGAGTGATCTAAATGATCCTGTGTCAGTATTAGAGGAGTGATCTAAATGATCCTGTCAGTATTAGAGGAGTGATCTAAATGATCCAGTGTCAGTATTAGAGGAGTGATCTAAATGATCCAGTGTCAGTATTAGAGGAGTGATCTAAATGATCCAGTCAGTATTAGAGGAGTGATCAAAATGATCCTTTCAGTATTGGAGGAGTGATCTAAATGATCCAGTCAGTATTAGAGGAGTGATCTAAGTGATCCAGTCAGTATTAGAGGAGTGATCTAAATGATCCAGTGTCAGTATTAGAGGAGTGATCTAAATGATCCTGTCAGTATTAGAGGAGTGATCTAAATGATCCAGTCAGTATTAGAGGAGTGATCTAAATGATCCTGTCAGTATTAGAGGAGTGATCTAAGTGATCCAGTCAGTATTAGAGGAGTGATCTAAATGATCCTGTGTCAGTATTAGAGGAGTGATCTAAATGATCCTGTCAGTATTAGAGGAGTGATCTAAATGATCCAGTGTCAGTATTAGAGGAGTGATCTAAATGATCCTTTCAGTATTAGAGGAGTGATCTAAATGATCCAGTCAGTATTAGAGGAGTGATCTAAATGATCCTTTCAGTATTGGAGGAGTGATCTAAATGATCCAGTCAGTATTAGAGGAGTGATCTAAGTGATCCAGTCAGTATTAGAGGAGTGATCTAAATGATCCAGTGTCAGTATTAGAGAAGTGATCTAAATGATCCTGTCAGTATTAGAGGAGTGATCTAAATGATCCAGTCAGTATTAGAGGAGTGATCTAAATGATCCTGTCAGTATTAGAGGAGTGATCTAAGTGATCCAGTCAGTATTAGAGGAGTGATCTAAATGATCCTGTGTCAGTATTAGAGGAGTGATCTAAATGATCCTTTCAGTATTAGAGGAGTGATCTAAATGATCCAGTCAGTATTAGAGGAGTGATCTAAATGATCCTTTCAGTATTGGAGGAGTGATCTAAATGATCCAGTCAGTATTAGAGGAGTGATCTAAGTGATCCAGTCAGTATTAGAGGAGTGATCTAAATGATCCAGTGTCAGTATTAGAGGAGTGATCTAAATGATCCAGTCAGTATTAGAGGAGTGATCTAAATGATCCTGTCAGTATTAGAGGAGTGATCTAAATGATCCTGTCAGTATTAGAGGAGTGATCTAAATGATCCAGTCAGTATTAGAGGAGTGATCTAAATGATCCTGTCAGTATTAGAGGAGTGATCTAAATGATCCTGTCAGTATAAGAGGAGTGATCTAAATGATCCTTTCAGTATTAGAGGAGTGATCTAAATGATCCAGTCAGTATTAGAGAGGTAATCTAAATGATCCTTTCAGTATTGGAGGAGTGATCTAAATGATCCAGTCAGTATTAGAGGAGTGATCTAAATGATCCTTTCAGTATTGGAGGAGTGATCTAAATGATCCAGTGTCAGTATTAGAGGAGTGATCTAAATGATCCTGTCAGTATTAGAGGAGTGATCTAAATGATCCTGTCAGTATTAGAGGAGTGATCTAAATGATCCTGTCAGTATTAGAGGAGTGATCTAAATGATCCTGTCAGTATTAGAGGAGTGATCTAAATGATCCTGTCAGTATTAGAGGAGTGATCTAAATGATCCTTTCAGTATTAGAGGAGTGATCTAAATGATCCAGTCAGTATTAGAGGAGTGATCTAAATGATCCTTTCAGTATTGGAGGAGTGATCTAAATGATCCTTTCAGTATTAGAGGAGTGATCTAAATGATCCAGTCAGTATTAGAGGAGTGATCTAAATGATCCTTTCAGTATTGGAGGAGTGATCTAAATGATCCAGTCAGTATTAGAGGAGTGATCTAAGTGATCCAGTCAGTGTTAGAGGAGTGATCTAAATGATCCAGTGTCAGTATTAGAGGAGTGATCTAAATGATCCTGTCAGTATTAGAGGAGTGATCTAAAAAATCCAGTCAGTATTAGAGGAGTGATCTAAATGATCCTGTCAGTATTAGAGGAGTGATCTAAATGATCCTGTCAGTATTAGAGGAGTGATCTAAATGATCCAGTCAGTATTAGAGGAGTGATCTAAATGATCATGTCAGTATTAGAGGAGTGATCTAAATGATCCTGTCAGTATTAGAGGAGTGATCTAAATGATCCTTTCAGTATTAGAGGAGTGATCTAAATGATCCAGTCAGTATTAGAGGAGTGATCTAAATGATCCTTTCAGTATTGGAGGAGTGATCTAAATGATCCAGTCAGTATTAGAGGAGTGATCTAAATGATCCAGTCAGTATTAGCGGAGTGATCTAAATGATCCTTTCAGTATTGGAGGAGTGATCTAAATGATCCAGTCAGTATTAGAGGAGTGATCTAAATGATCCTTTCAGTATTGGAGGAGTGATCTAAATGATCCAGTGTCAGTATTAGAGGAGTGATCTAAATGATCCAGTGTCAGTATTAGAGGAGTGATCTAAATGATCCTGTCAGTATTAGAGGAGTGATCTAAATGATCCTGTCAGTATTAGAGGAGTGATCTAAATGATCCTGTCAGTATTAGAGGAGTGATCTAAATGATCCAGTGTCAGTATTAGAGGAGTGATCTAAATGATCCTTTCAGTATTAGAGGAGTGATCTAAATGATCCAGTCAGTATTAGAGGAGTGATCTAAATGATCCTTTCAGTATTGGAGGAGTGATCTAAATGATCCAGTCAGTATTAGAGGAGTGATCTAAGTGATCCAGTCAGTATTAGAGGAGTGATCTAAATGATCCAGTGTCAGTATTAGAGGAGTGATCTAAATGATCCAGTCAGTATTAGAGGAGTGATCTAAATGATCCTGTCAGTATTAGAGGAGTGATCTAAATGATCCTGTCAGTATTAGAGGAGTGATCTAAATGATCCAGTCAGTATTAGAGGAGTGATCTAAATGATCCTGTCAGTATTAGAGGAGTGATCTAAATGATCCTGTCAGTATAAGAGGAGTGATCTAAATGATCCTTTCAGTATTAGAGGAGTGATCTAAATGATCCAGTCAGTATTAGAGAGGTAATCTAAATGATCCTTTCAGTATTGGAGGAGTGATCTAAATGATCCAGTCAGTATTAGAGGAGTGATCTAAATGATCCTTTCAGTATTGGAGGAGTGATCTAAATGATCCAGTGTCAGTATTAGAGGAGTGATCTAAATGATCCTGTCAGTATTAGAGGAGTGATCTAAATGATCCTGTCAGTATTAGAGGAGTGATCTAAATGATCCTGTCAGTATTAGAGGAGTGATCTAAATGATCCTGTCAGTATTAGAGGAGTGATCTAAATGATCCTGTCAGTATTAGAGGAGTGATCTAAATGATCCTTTCAGTATTAGAGGAGTGATCTAAATGATCCAGTCAGTATTAGAGGAGTGATCTAAATGATCCTTTCAGTATTGGAGGAGTGATCTAAATGATCCTTTCAGTATTAGAGGAGTGATCTAAATGATCCAGTCAGTATTAGAGGAGTGATCTAAATGATCCTTTCAGTATTGGAGGAGTGATCTAAATGATCCAGTCAGTATTAGAGGAGTGATCTAAGTGATCCAGTCAGTGTTAGAGGAGTGATCTAAATGATCCAGTGTCAGTATTAGAGGAGTGATCTAAATGATCCTGTCAGTATTAGAGGAGTGATCTAAAAAATCCAGTCAGTATTAGAGGAGTGATCTAAATGATCCTGTCAGTATTAGAGGAGTGATCTAAATGATCCTGTCAGTATTAGAGGAGTGATCTAAATGATCCAGTCAGTATTAGAGGAGTGATCTAAATGATCATGTCAGTATTAGAGGAGTGATCTAAATGATCCTGTCAGTATTAGAGGAGTGATCTAAATGATCCTTTCAGTATTAGAGGAGTGATCTAAATGATCCAGTCAGTATTAGAGGAGTGATCTAAATGATCCTTTCAGTATTGGAGGAGTGATCTAAATGATCCAGTCAGTATTAGAGGAGTGATCTAAATGATCCAGTCAGTATTAGCGGAGTGATCTAAATGATCCTTTCAGTATTGGAGGAGTGATCTAAATGATCCAGTCAGTATTAGAGGAGTGATCTAAATGATCCTTTCAGTATTGGAGGAGTGATCTAAATGATCCAGTGTCAGTATTAGAGGAGTGATCTAAATGATCCAGTGTCAGTATTAGAGGAGTGATCTAAATGATCCTGTCAGTATTAGAGGAGTGATCTAAATGATCCTGTCAGTATTAGAGGAGTGATCTAAATGATCCTGTCAGTATTAGAGGAGTGATCTAAATGATCCTGTCAGTATTAGAGGAGTGATCTAAATGATCCAGTGTCAGTATTAGAGGAGTGATCTAAATGATCCTGTCAGTATTAGAGGAGTGATCTAAATGATCCTGTCAGTATTAGAGGAGTGATCTAAATGATCCTGTCAGTATTAGAGGAGTGATTTAAATGATCCTTTCAGTATTAGAGGAGTGATCTAAATGATCCAGTCAGTATTAGAGGAGTGATCTAAATGATCCTTTCAGTATTGGAGGAGTGATCTAAATGATCCAGTCAGTATTAGAGGAGTGATCTAAATGATCCTTTCAGTATTGGAGGAGTGATCTAAATGATCCAGTCAGTATTAGAGGAGTGATCTAAGTGATCCAGTCAGTATTAGAGGAGTGATCTAAATGATCCAGTGTCAGTATTAGAGGAGTGATCTAAATGATCCTGTCAGTATTAGAGGTGTGATCTAAGTGATCCAGTCAGTATTAGAGGAGTGATCTAAATGATCCAGTGTCAGTATTAGAGGAGTGATGTAAATGATCCAGTCAGTATTAGAGGAGTGATCTAAATGATCCTTTCAGTATTGGAGGAGTGATCTAAATGATCCAGTCAGTATTAGAGGAGTGATCTAAATGATCCAGTCAGTATTAGAGGAGTGATCTAAATGATCCTTTCAGTATTGGAGGAGTGATCTAAATGATCCAGTCAGTATTAGAGGAGTGATCTAAATGATCCTTTCAGTATTGGAGGAGTGATCTAAATGATCCAGTGTCAGTATTAGAGGAGTGATCTAAATGATCCTGTCAGTATTAGAGGAGTGATCTAAATGATCCTGTCAGTATTAGAGGAGTGATCTAAATGATCCTGTCAGTATTAGAGGAGTGATCTAAATGATCCTGTCAGTATTAGAGGAGTGATCTAAATGATCCTGTCAGTATTAGAGGAGTGATCTAAATGATCCAGTGTCAGTATTAGAGGAGTGATCTAAATGATCCTGTCAGTATTAGAGGAGTGATCTAAATGATCCTGTCAGTATTAGAGGAGTGATCTAAATGATCCTGTCAGTATTAGAGGAGTGATCTAAATGATCCTTTCAGTATTAGAGGAGTGATCTAAATGATCCAGTCAGTATTAGAGGAGTGATCTAAATGATCCAGTGTCAGTATTAGAGGAGTGATCTAAATGATCCTGTCAGTATTAGAGGAGTGATCTAAGTGATCCAGTCAGTATTAGAGGAGTGATCTAAATGATCCAGTGTCAGTATTAGAGGAGTGATGTAAATGATCCAGTCAGTATTAGAGGAGTGATCTAAATGATCCTGTCAGTATTAGAGGAGTGATCTAAATGATCCAGTGTCAGTATTAGAGGAGTGATCTAAATTATCCGGTCAGTATTAGAGGAGTGATCTAAATGATCCTGTGTCAGTATTAGAGGAGTGATCTAAATGATCATGTCAGTATTAGAGGAGTGATCTAAATGATCCTGTCAGTATTAGAGGAGTGATCTAAATGATCCTGTCAGTATTGGAGGAGTGATCTAAATGATCCAGTCAGTATTAGAGGAGTGATCTAAATGATCCAGTGTCATCAATAGAGGAGTGATCTAAATGATCCAGTCAGTATTAGAGGAGTGATCTAAATGATCCTGTCAGTATTAGAGGAGTGATCTAAATGATCCAGTCAGTATTAGAGGAGTGATCTAAATGATCCTGTCAGTATTAGAGGAGTGATCTAAATGATCCAGTGTCAGTATTAGAGGAGTGATCTAAATGATCCAGTCAGTATTAGAGGAGTGATCTAAATGATCCTGTCAGTATTAGAGGAGTGATCTAAATGATCCAGTCAGTATTAGAGGAGTGATCTAAATGATCCTGTCAGTATTAGAGGAGTGATCTAAATGATCCAGTGTCAGTATTAGAGGAGTGATGTAAATGATCCAGTCAGTATTAGAGGAGTGATCTAAATGATCCTGTCAGTATTAGAGGAGTGATCTAAATGATCCAGTGTCAGTATTAGAGGAGTGATCTAAATTATCCGGTCAGTATTAGAGGAGTGATCTAAATGATCCTGTGTCAGTATTAGAGGAGTGATCTAAATGATCATGTCAGTATTAGAGGAGTGATCTAAATGATCCTGTCAGTATTAGAGGAGTGATCTAAATGATCCTGTCAGTATTGGAGGAGTGATCTAAATGATCCAGTCAGTATTAGAGGAGTGATCTAAATGATCCAGTGTCATCAATAGAGGAGTGATCTAAATGATCCAGTCAGTATTAGAGGAGTGATCTAAATGATCCTGTCAGTATTAGAGGAGTGATCTAAATGATCCAGTCAGTATTAGAGGAGTGATCTAAATGATCCTATCAGTATTAGAGGAGTGATCTAAATGATCCAGTGTCAGTATTAGAGGAGTGATCTAAATGATCCAGTCAGTATTAGAGGAGTGATCTAAATGATCCAGTGTCAGTTTTAGAGGAGTGATCTAAATGATCCAGTCAGTATTAGAGGAGTGATCTAAATGATCCAGTGTCAGTATTAGAGGAGTGATCTAAATGATCCAGTCAGTATTAGAGGAGTGATCTAAATGATCCAGTGTCAGTTTTAGAGGAGTGATCTAAATGATCCAGTCAGTATTAGAGGAGTGATCTAAATGATCCAGTGTCAGTATTAGAGGAGTGATCTAAATGATCCTGTCAGTATTAGAGGAGTGATCTAAATGATCCAGTCAGTATTAGAGGAGTGATCTAAATGATCCAGTGTCAGTATTAGAGGAGTGATCTAAATGATACAGCCAGTATTAGAGGAGTGATCTAAATGACCCAGTGTCAGTATTAGAGGAGTGATCTAAATGATCCTGTCAGTATTAGAGGAGTGATCTAAATGATCCTGTCAGTATTAGAGGAGTGATCTAAATGATCCAGTGTCAGTATTAGAGGAGTGATCTAAATTATCCGGTCAGTATTAGAGGAGTGATCTAAATGATCCTGTCAGTATTAGAGGAGTGATCTAGATGATCCAGTCAGTATTAGAGGAGTGATCTAAATGATCCAGTGTCAGTATTAGAGGAGTGATCTAAATGAAGCTGTCAGTATTAGAGGAGTGATCTAAATGATCCTGTCAATATTAGAGGAGTGATCTAAATGATCCAGTGTCAGTATTAGAGGAGTGATCTAAATTATCCGGTCAGTATTAGAGGAGTGATCTAGATGATCCAGTCAGTATTAGAGGAGTGATCTAAATGATCCAGTGTCAGTATTAGAGGAGTGATCTAAATGAAGCTGTCAGTATTAGAGGAGTGATCTAAATGATCCAGTGTGAGTATTAGAGGAGTGATCTAAATGATCCAGTGTCAGTATTATAGGAGTGATCTAAATGATCCAGTGTCAGTATTGGAGGAGTGATCTAAATTATCCGGTCAGTATTAGAGGAGTGATCTAAATGATCCAGTCAGTATTAGAGGAGTGATCTAGATGATCCAGTCAGTATTAAAATCAAATCAAATTTTATTAGTCACATACACATGGTTAGCAGATGTTAATGCGAGTGTAGCGAAATGCTTGTGCTTCTAGTTCCGACAATGCAGTAATAACAACAAGTAATCTAACCTAACAATTCCACAACTACTACCTTATACACACAAGTGTAAAGGGATAAAGAATATGTACATAAAGATATATGAATGAGTGATGGTACAGAACGGCATAGGCAAGATGCAGTAGATGGTATAGAGTACGGTATATACATATGAGATGAGTACTGTAGGGTATGTAAACATAAAGTGGCATAGTTTAAAGTGGCTAGTGGTACATGTATTACATAAAGATGGCAAGATGCAGTAGATGATATAGAGTACAGTATATACATATACATATGAGATGGGTAATGTAGGGTATGTAAACATTATATTAAGTGGCATTGTTTAAAGTGGCTAGTGGTACATTTTTACATAATTTCCATCAATTCCCATTATTAAAGTGGCTGGAGTTGTCAGTATGTTGGCAGCGGCCGCTAAATGTTAGTGGTGGCTGTTTAACAGTCTGATGGCCTTGAGATAGAAGCTGTTTTTCAGTCTCTCGGTCCCTGCTTTGATGCACCTGTACTGACCTCGCCTTCTGGATGATAGCGGGGTGAACAGGCAGTGGCTTGGGTGGTTGTTGTCCTTGATGATCTTTATGGCCTTCCTGTGACATCGGGTGGTGTAGGTGTCCTGGAGGGCAGGTAGTTTGCCCCCGGTGATGCGTTCTGCAGACCTCACTACCCTCTGGAGAGCCTTACGGTTGTGGGCGGAGCAGTTGCCGTACCAGGCGGTGATACAGCCCGACAGGATGCTCTCGATTGTGCATCTGTAGAAGTTTGTGAGTGCTTTTGGTGACAAGCCGAATTTCTTCAGCCTCCTGAGGTTGAAGAGGCGCTGCTGCGCCTTCTTCACAACGCTGTCTGTGTGGGTGGACCAATTCAGTTTGTCCGTGATGTGTACACCGAGGAACTTAAAACTTTCCACCTTCTCCACTACTGACCCGTCGATGTGGATAGGGGGGTGCTCCCTCTGCTGTTTCCTGAAGTCCACAATCATCTCCTTTGTTTTGTTGACGTTGAGTGTGAGGTTATTTTCCTGACACCACACTCCGAGGGCCCACACCTCCTCCCTGTAGGCCGTCTCGTCGTTGTTGGTAATCAAGCCTACCACTGTAGTGTCATCCGCAAACTTGATGATTGAGTTGGAGGCGTGCATGGCCACGCAGTCGTGGGTGAACAGGGAGTACAGGAGAGGGCTCAGAACGCACCCTTGTGGGGCCCCAGTGTTGAGGATCAGCGGGGTGGAGATGTTGTTACCTACCCTCACCACCTGGGGGCGGCCCGTCAGGAAGTCCAGGACCCAGTTGCACAGGGCGGGGTCGAGACCCAGGGTCTCGAGCTTGATGACGGGTTTGGAGGGTACTATGGTGTTAAATGCTGAGCTGTAGTCGATGAACAGCATTCTCACATAGGTATTCCTCTTGTCCAGATGGGTTAGGGCAGTGTGCAGTGTGGTTGCGATTGCGTCGTCTGTGGACCTATTGGGTCGGTAAGCAAATTGGAGTGGGTCTAGGGTGTCCGGTAGGGTGGAGGTGATATGGTCCGGTGATATTAGAGGAGTGATCTAAATGATCCAGTGTCAGTATTAGAGGAGTGATCTAAATGATCCAGTGTCAGTATTAGAGGAGTGATCTAAATGATCCAGTCAGTATTAGAGGAGTGATCTAAATGATCCTGTCAGTATTAGAGGAGTGATCTAAATGATCCTGTCAGTATTAGAGGAGTGATCTAAATGATCCTGTCAGTATTAGAGGAGTGATCTAAATGATCCTGTGTCAGTATTAGAGGAGTGATCTAAATGATCCTATCAGTATTAGAGGAGTGATCTAAATGATCCTGTCAGTATTAGAGGAGTGATCTAAATGATCCTGTCAGTATTAGAGGAGTGATCTAAATGACCCAGTCAGTATTAGAGGAGTGATTACATTTACATTTACATTTAAGTCATTTAGCAGACGCTCTTATCCAGAGCGACTTACAAATTGGTGCATTCACCTTATCTAAATGATCCTGTCAGTATTAGAGGAGTGATCTAAATGATCCTGTGTCAGTATTAGAGGAGTGATCTAAATCATCCAGTCAGTATTAGAGGAGTGATCTAAATGATCCAGTGTCAGTATTAGAGGAGTGATCTAAATGATCCTGTCAGTATTAGAGGAGTGATCTAAATGATCCTGTGTCAGTATTAGAGGAGTGATCTAAATCATCCAGTCAGTATTAGAGGAGTGATCTAAATGATCCTGTCAGTATTAGAGGAGTGATCTAAATGATCATGTCAGTATTAGAGGAGTGATCTAAATGATCCAGTGTCAGTATTAGAGGAGTGATCTAAATGATCCTGTCAGTATTAGAGGAGTGATCTAAATGATCCAGTGTCAGTATTAGAGGAGTGATCTAAATGATCCTGTCAGTATTAGAGGAGTGATCTAAATGATCCTGTGTCAGTATTAGAGGAGTGATCTAAATGATCCTGTCAGTATTAGAGGAGTGATCTAAATGATCCAGTCAGTATTAGAGGAGTGATCTAAATGATCCAGTGTCAGTATTAGAGAAGTGATCTAAATGATCCTGTCAGTATTAGAGGAGTGATCTAAATGATCCAGTCAGTATAGAGGATAGAGGAGTGATCTAAATGATCCTGTCAGTATTAGAGGAGTGATCTAAATGATCCTGTCAGTATTAGAGGAGTGATCTAAATGATCCTATCAGTATTAGAGGAGTGATCTAAATGATCCTGTCAGTATTAGAGGAGTGATCTAAATGATCCTGTCAGTATTAGAGGAGTGATCTAAATGACCCAGTCAGTATTAGAGGAGTGATTACATTTACATTTACATTTAAGTCATTTAGCAGACGCTCTTATCCAGAGGGACTTACAAATTGGTGCATTCACCTTATCTAAATGATCCTGTCAGTATTAGAGGAGTGATCTAAATGATCCTGTGTCAGTATTAGAGGAGTGATCTAAATCATCCAGTCAGTATTAGAGGAGTGATCTAAATGATCCAGTGTCAGTATTAGAGGAGTGATCTAAATGATCCTGTCAGTATTAGAGGAGTGATCTAAATGATCCTGTGTCAGTATTAGAGGAGTGATCTAAATCATCCAGTCAGTATTAGAGGAGTGATCTAAATGATCCTGTCAGTATTAGAGGAGTGATCTAAATGATCATGTCAGTATTAGAGGAGTGATCTAAATGATCCTGTCAGTATTAGAGGAGTGATCTAAATGATCCTGTGTCAGTATTAGAGGAGTGATCTAAATGATCCTGTCAGTATTAGAGGAGTGATCTAAATGATCCAGTCAGTATTAGAGGAGTGATCTAAATGATCCAGTGTCAGTATTAGAGAAGTGATCTAAATGATCCTGTCAGTATTAGAGGAGTGATCTAAATGATCCAGTCAGTATTAGAGGAGTGATCTAAATGATCCTGTCAGTATTAGAGGAGTGATCTAAATGATCCTGTGTCAGTATTAGAGGAGTGATCTAAATGATCCAGTATAAGTATTAGAGGAGTGATCTAAAAGATCCAGTCAGTATTAGAGGAGTGATCTAAATGATCCAGTCAGTATTAGAGGAGTGATCTAAATGATCCTGTTTCAGTATTAGAGGAGTGATCTAAATGATCCTGTGTCAGTATTAGAGGAGTGATCTAAGTGAACCTGTCAGTATTAGAGGAGTGATCTAAATGATCCTGTCAGTATTAGAGGAGTGATCTAAATGATCCAGTGTCAGTATTAGAGGAGTGATCTAAATGATCCAGTCAGTATTAGAGGAGTGATCTAAATGATCCTGTCAGTATTAGAGGAGTGATCTAAATGATCCAGTGTCAGTATTAGAGGAGTGATCTAAATGATCCTGTCAGTATTAGAGGAGTGATCTAAATGATCCAGTGTCAGTATTAGAGGAGTGATCTAAATGATCCTGTCAGTATTAGAGGAGTGATCTAAATGATCCTGTGTCAGTATTAGAGGAGTGATCTAAATGATCCAGTATAAGTATTAGAGGAGTGATCTAAATGATCCAGTATAAGTATTAGAGGAGTGATCTAAATGATCCAGTCAGTATTAGAGGAGTGATCTAAATGATCCTGTTTCAGTATTAGAGGAGTGATCTAAATGATCCTGTGTCAGTATTAGAGGAGTGATCTAAGTGAACCTGTCAGTATTAGAGGAGTGATCTAAATGATGCAGTGTCAGTATTAGAGGAGTGATGTAAATGATCCAGTCAGTATTAGAGGAGTGATCTAAATGATCCAGTGTGAGTATTAGAGGAGTGATCTAAATTATCCAGTGTCAGTATTAGAGGAGTGATCTAAATGATCCTGTGTCAGTATTAGAGGAGTGATCTAAATGATCCTGTCAGTATTAGAGGAGTGATCTAAATGATCCAGTGTGAGTATTAGAGGAGTGATCTAAAATTTCCTGTGTCAGTATTAGAGGAGTGATCTAAATGATCCAGTGTCAGTATTAGAGGAGTGATCTAAATGATCCTGTGTCAGTGTTAGAGGAGTGATCTAAATGATCCTGTCAGTATTAGAGGAGTGATCTAAATGATCCTGTGTCAGTATTAGAGGAGTGATCTAAATGATCCTGTCAGTATTAGAGGAGTTATCTAAATGATCCTGTCAGTATTAGAGGAGTGATCTAAATGATCCTGTCAGTATTAGAGGAGTGATCTAAATGATCCAGTGTCAGTATTAGAGGAGTGATCTAAATGATCCTGTGTCAGTATTAGAGGAGTGATCTAAATGATCCAGTGTCAGTATTAGAGGAGTGATCTAAATGATCCTGTGTCAGTATTAGAGGAGTGATCTAAGTGAACCTGTCAGTATTAGAGGAGTGATCTAAATGATCCTGTCAGTATTAGAGGAGTGATCTAAATGATCCAGTGTCATTATTAGAGGAGTGATCTAAATGATCCTGTCAGTATTAGAGGAGTGATCTAAATGATCCTGTGTCAGTATTAGAGGAGTGATCTAAATGATCCAGTATAAGTATTAGAGGAGTGATCTAAATGATCCAGTATAAGTATTAGAGGAGTGATCTAAATGATCCAGTCAGTATTAGAGGAGTGATCTAAATGATCCTGTTTCAGTATTAGAGGAGTGATCTAAATGATCCTGTGTCAGTATTAGAGGAGTGATCTAAGTGAACCTGTCAGTATTAGAGGAGTGATCTAAATGATGCAGTGTCAGTATTAGAGGAGTGATGTAAATGATCCAGTCAGTATTAGAGGAGTGATCTAAATGATCCAGTGTGAGTATTAGAGGAGTGATCTAAATTATCCAGTGTCAGTATTAGAGGAGTGATCTAAATGATCCTGTGTCAGTATTAGAGGAGTGATCTAAATGATCCTGTCAGTATTAGAGGAGTGATCTAAATGATCCAGTGTGAGTATTAGAGGAGTGATCTAAAATTTCCTGTGTCAGTATTAGAGGAGTGATCTAAATGATCCAGTGTCAGTATTAGAGGAGTGATCTAAATGATCCTGTGTCAGTGTTAGAGGAGTGATCTAAATCATCCTGTCAGTATTAGAGGAGTGATCTAAATGATCCTGTGTCAGTATTAGAGGAGTGATCTAAATGATCCTGTCAGTATTAGAGGAGTTATCTAAATGATCCTGTCAGTATTAGAGGAGTGATCTAAATGATCCTGTCAGTATTAGAGGAGTGATCTAAATGATCCAGTGTCAGTATTAGAGGAGTGATCTAAATGATCCTGTGTCAGTATTAGAGGAGTGATCTAAATGATCCAGTGTCAGTATTAGAGGAGTGATCTAAATGATCCTGTGTCAGTATTAGAGGAGTGATCTAAGTGAACCTGTCAGTATTAGAGGAGTGATCTAAATGATCCAGTCAGTATTAGAGGAGTGATCTAAATGATCCAGTCAGTATTAGAGGAGTGATCTAAATGATCCTGTCAGTATTAGAGGAGTGATCTAAATGATCCAGTGTCAGTATTAGAGGAGTGATATAATTGATCCTGTCAGTATTAGAGGAGTGATCTAAATGATCCTGTGTCAGTATTAGAGGAGTGATCTAAATGATACGGTCAGTATTAGAGGAGTGATCTAAATGACCCAGTCAGTATTAGAGGAGTGATCTAAATGATCCTGTGTCAGTATTAGAGGAGTGATCTAAATGATCCTGTGTCAGTATTAGAGGAGTGATCTAAATGATCCTGTGTCTGCTTTGCTCACAACGACAGATTTTTACCTTGTCAGCTTGGTGATTCGATCCAGCAACCTTTTGATTGCTTTCCCAACACTCGTACCCACCAGACTACCTGCCGCCCATCTCTCTCTATGGTGACACATTGACTTCTACAACTAATATGTGAGGATGGCAGCTACAGAATTATATCCTGAGCAGCGTGGTGCTGGGAGGCTGTAAACTGGTCTTATTAAAGAGCAGCGTGGTGCTGGGAGGCTGTAAACTGGTCTTATTAAAGATCCTGAGCAGCGTGGTGCTGGGAGACTGTAAACTGGTCTTATTAAAGATCCTGAGCAGTCTGGTGCTGGCAGGCTGTAAACTGGTCTTATTAAAGATCCTGAACAGCGTGGTGCTGGGAGGCTGTAAACTGGTCTTATTAAAGATCCTGAGCAGCGTGGTGCTGGGAGGCTGTAAACTGGTCTTATTAAAGATCCTGAACAGCGTGGTGCTGGGAGGCTGTAAACTGGTCTTATTAAAGATCCTGAGCAGCGTGGTGCTGGGAGACTGTAAACTGGTCTTATTAAAGAGCAGCGTGGTGCTGGGAGGCTGTAAACTGGTCTTATTAAAGATCCTGAGCAGCATGGTGCTGGGAGGCTGTAAACTGGTCTTATTAAAGATCCTGAGCAGCGTGGTGCTGGGAGACTGTAAACTGGTCTTATTAAAGATCATGAGCAGCGTGATGCTGGGAGGCTGTAAACTGGTCTTATTAAAGATCCTGAGCAGCGTGGTGCTGGGAGGCTGTAAACTGGTCTTATTAAAGATCCTGAGCAGCGTGGTGCTGGGAGGCTGTAAACTGGTCTTATTAAAGATCCTGAGCAGCATGGTGCTGGGAGGCTGTAAACTGGTCTTATTAAAGATCCTGAGCAGTGTGGTGCTGGGAGGCTGTAAACTGGTCTTATTAAAGATCCTGAGCAGCATGGTGCTGGGAGGCTGTAAACTGGTCTTATTAAAGATCCTGAGCAGTGTAGTGCTGGGAGACTGTAAACTGGTCTTATTAAAGATCCTGAGCAGCGTGGTGCTGGGAGGCTGTAAACTGGTCTTATTAAAGATCCTGAGCAGCGTGGTGCTGGGAGACTGTAAACTGGTCTTATTAAAGATCCTGAGCAGAGTGGTGCTGGGAGGCTGTAAACTGGTCTTATTAAAGATCCTGAGCAGAGTGGTGCTGGGAGGCTGTAAACTGGTCTTATTAAAGATCCTGAGCAGTGTGGTGCTGGGAGACTGTAAACTGGTCTTATTAAAGTTCCTGAGCAGCGTGGTGCTGGGAGACTGTAAACTGGTCTTATTAAAGATCCTGAGCAGCGTGGTGCTGGGAGGCTGTAAACTGGTCTTATTAAAGATCCTGAGCAGCGTGGTGCTGGGAGGCTGTAAACTGGTCTTATTAAAGATCCTGAGCAGTGTGGTGCTGGGAGGCTGTAAACTGGTCTTATTACAGAGTAATGTAGACAGTACCCTCTCAACCACGCCTCTGGCTCATAATAGATTACCTCTCTCTCTCTGTCTGTCTGTCCCCCTCCCTTTCTCTGCCTCTCTCTCTCTCCCTCCCTCACCACTCTAATCATCAGGTATCATGGAACAGACCCATGCATTGTTTAACATGTCTGTCTGCTCAGTTATACACCAACTGATTTATCGAGATGTGGTGTGAACTTCAGTGACGATACCCATCTCTCTCTAAAGGATGCTAGTAGTTGATGGACAGTCAATTTACTATGAGGATAATGTCTTTATCAACTGTTGTATGAAGATGGTATTTGTATTGTATTTTCTGTTTCCTTAAAATCAATGGAATTCACATGTATTTTCTTTGTTTTTACCAGGTACACGAACCTGAGTTACTGCACTAAATGTCATTCATGTGAAGAACACAGCGTCTGAGATTGTTCATCTAATCAGAGATTCCTAGTACATAACGATGACGTCAGTAGTTTAGCCGGTCCTGACTTTGATGCTGATAGTGCTGACTGGGGCTGTCTAACAACACCGAGGCTCGTTGAACTATGACTCCTTCAGCTGTCTATCTGCTCTCGGCTTCCTCCTCTTGACTCTTCTCAGATAGAGAACCTGCGATGACAACAACTATCTTTCCCTTTGAACCTTCCCTGCCCTCCACGGAAATCCTCCTTCACTCTCCTCTCACAGCGTTGGGGGCAGATAATGGCTCGTTGAGCCGATATATGCAGGGTTTACTGTGGATGGAGTCTCCACCCAACGCCGAAACATTGACTTTAAATGTCAAGTGAGCAATAATGCTGTTCCTCTGATCTACTGATCAATGAAGATCTAAAAACAGATGGAGACAGAACCAGACTAGGTATGAGACAGATATATGATATTACATAGATATAGGTATATAATATTATATAGATAAAGGTATATTATATTATATAGATAAATGTATATGATATTATATAGATATGATATTATATATATAAAGGTATATAATATTATATATATAAAGGTATATTATATTATATAGATACAGGTATATTATATTATATAGATAAAGGTATATTATATTATATAGATAAAGGTATATAATATTATATAGATAAAGGTATATAATATTATATAGATAAAGGTATATGATATTATATAGATAAAGGTATATAATATTATATAGATAATGGTATATAATATTATATAGATAAAGGTATATGATATTATATAGATAAAGGTATATAATATTATATAGATAAAGGTATATGATATTATATAGATAAAGGTATATGATATTATATAGATATGATATTATATAGATAAAGGTATATGATATTATATAGATAAAGGTATATAATATAATATAGATAATGGTATATAATATTATATAGATAAAGGTATATGATATTATATAGATAAAGGTATATGATATTATATAGATAAAGGTATATGATATTATATAGATAAAGGTCTATGATATTATATAGATAAAGGTATATAATCTTATATAGATAAAGGTATATGATATTATATAGATAAAGGTATATGATATTATATAGATAAAGGTATATAATATTATATAGTTATAGGTATATAATATTATATAGATAAAGGTATATGATATTATATAGATAAAGGTATATGATATTATATAGATATAGATAAAGGTATATGCTATTATATAGATAAAGTATATAATATTATATAGATAAAGGTATATGATATTATATAGATAAAGGTATATAATATAATATAGATAATGGTATATAATATTATATAGATAAAGGTATATGATATTATATAGATAAAGGTATATGATATTATATAGATAAAGGTCTATGATATTATATAGATAAAGGTATATAATCTTATATAGATAAAGGTATATGATATTATATAGATAAAGGTATATGATATTATATAGATAAAGGTATATAATATTATATAGTTATAGGTATATAATATTATATAGATAAAGGTATATGATATTATATAGATAAAGGTATATGATATTATATAGATATAGATAAAGGTATATGCTATTATATAGATAAAGTATATAATATTATATAGATAAAGGTATATGATATTATATAGATAAAGGTATATAATATTATATAGATAAAGGTATATTATATTATATAGATACAGGTATATGATATTATATAGATAAAGGTATATGATATTATATAGATAAAGGTATATGATATTATATAGATAAAGGTATATGATATTATATTATATAGATAAAGGTATATAATATTATATACATAAAGGTATATGATATTATATAGATAAAGGTATATGATATTATATTATATAGATAAAGGTATATAATATTATACAGACAAAGGTATATGATATTATATAGATAAAGGTATGTCACGATCGTGTGGCGGATTGACGGACCAAAACGCAGCAGTAGGAAAATAAGCCATCTCCTTTATTTGATGAAGAAGGCAAAACGAAACAAACACACTTACGAACTAATCAAACCAATAAACGATCGTGAAGCTACAAACGTTGTGCACAAACATACAGGCTACTAACGTTCTTACATAGACAATTACCCACCATCAATGAGAGCCTATGGCTACCCTAAATAAGGCTCCCAATCAGAGACAACCGAAATCAGCTGTCTCTAATTGGGAACTCATTCAGGTAACCATAGACTCTCCTAGATAACTAACCAACATAGACAACGCTAGACATATACACTCAACACAAAACCATCTACTACACCCCATAACCCCTTTACCAAATAAACACCCAAAACCAACAAAACATAAACATTCCCCATGTCACACCCTGACCTAACTAAAATAATCAAGAAAACAAAGAATAATAAGGCCAGGGCGTGACATAACCCCCCCCTTGAGGCGCGAACTCCGGGCGCACCATACACAGTCTAGGGGAGGGTCTGGGTGGGCTTCCATCCACGGTGGCGGCTCCGGCTCTGGTCGCGGTCCCCACGTCACCACAGTACCTAAACACCTCCTAGGCTTCCTCCAAACGACCCCCCTCCACCTTAACCCCATTGCATTCAGGGGCAGTTCCGGACTAAGGGGCAGTACCAGGGTAAGAGGCAGTACCAGGGTCAGGGGCAGTACTAGGGTCAGGGACAGTACCAGGGTCAGGGGCAGCACCAGGGTAAGGGGCAGCACCAGGGTAAGGGGCAGCACCAGGATAAGGGGCAGCTCCGGACTGAAGAATGGCAGCTCCGGACTGAGGGACTGCAGCTCCGGACTGAAGGACTGCAGCTCCGGACTGAGGGATGGCCCATGGCTGGCTGACGGATCTGGCTGCTCATGGCTAGCTGACGGATCTGGCTGCTCATGGCTAGCTGACGGATCTGGCTGCTCATGGCTAGCTGACGGATCTGGCTGCTCATGGCTAGCTGACGGATCTGGCTGCTCATGGCTAGCTGACGGATCTGGCTGCTCATGGCTAGCTGACGGATCTGGCTGCTCATGGCTGGCTGACTGATCTGGCTGCTCCTGTCTGGTTGGCGGCTCTGGCAGATCCTGTCTGGTTGGCGGCTCTGGCAGATCCTGTCTGGTTGGCGGCTCTGGCAGATCCTGTCTGACGGACGGCTCTAGCGGCTCCTGTCTGGCTGGCGGCTCTAGCGGCTCCTGTCTGGCGGACGGCTCAGTGGGCTCATGGCAGACGGGCGGCTTTGCAGGCTCATGGCAGACGGGCGGCTTTGCAGGCTCATTGCAGACGGATGGCTCAGATGGCGCTGGGGAGACGGATGGCTCAGATGGCGCTGGGGAGACGGATGGCTCAGATGGCGCTGGGGAGACGAGCAGTTCAGTCATCGCTGTGCAGACGGCAGACTCCTGCCGGCTGAGGCGCACTGTAGGCCTGGTGCGTGGTGCCGGGACTGGTGGCACCGGGCTGGGGACACGCATCTCAGGGCTAGTGCGGGGAGCAGGAACAGGGCATACTGGACCCTGGGGACGCACATTAGGCCTAGTGCGTGGGGCCGGAACTGGTGGTACCGGACTGGGGACACGCATCTCAGGGCTAATGCGGGGAGCAGCAACAGGATGCACAGGACTCTGGAGACGCACAAAAGGCTTAGTGCGTGGTGCCGGAATTGGTGATACCGGGCTGGAGACACGCACCATAGGACGAGTGCGTGGAGGAGGAACAGGGCTCTGGAGACACACTGGAAGCCTGTTACGTGGTGTAGGCACTGGTGGCACTGAACTGGGGCGGGGAGGTGGCGCCGGAAATACCGGACCGTGCAGGCGTATTGGCTCCCTTGAGCATTGAGCCTGACCAACCTTACCTGGTTGAATGCTCCCCGTTGCCCGACCAGTGCGGGGAGGTGGAATAACCCGCACCGGGCTATGTAGGCGAACCGGGGACACCATGCGTAAGGCTGGTGCCATGTAAACCGGCCCGAGGAGACGCACTGGTGGCCAGATATGTAGGGCCGGCTTCATGACATCCGGCTCAATACTCAATCTAGCCCTGCCAGTGCGGGGAGGTGGAATAACCCGCACCGGGCTATGCACACGTACAGGAGACACCGTGCGCTCTACTGCGTAACACGGTGTCTGCCCGTACTCTCGCTCTCCACGGTAATTACAGGGAGTAGGCGCAGGTTTCCTACCTGACCTCGCCACTCTCCCTTTAAGCCCCCCCCAAAGAAATTTTTTGGGTTTTCCCACAGGCTTCCTACCGCTTCGTCGTGCTGCCTCCATTCGCCGGTATCCCTCCTCGCACTGCGCCAGAGAATCCCAGGCGGGCTCCGGCACTCTCCCTGGGTTGATCGCCCACCTGTCGATCTCCTCCCACGTAGTGTAGCCCAGATCCTTTGTAGGTTCCCTTTCCTGTCTCCGAGCTAGCTCCTCATATCGCCGCCTCTCTGCTTTCGCTGCCTCCAGCTCAGCTTTGGGGCGGTTATATTCTCCTGGTACCTCCCGGTCTAAAATTTCCTCCCATGTCCATGAATCCTTGTATTTCTCCTGTTGCCGCTGGTCATGCCGCTTGGTCCTATGGTGGGTAATTCTGTCACGATCGTGTGGCGGATTGACGGACCAAAACGCAGCAGTAGGAAAATAAGCCATCTCCTTTATTTGATGAAGAAGGCAAAACGAAACAAACACACTTACGAACTAATCAAACCAATAAACGATCGTGAAGCTACAAACGTTGTGCACAAACATACAGGCTACTAACGTTCTTACATAGACAATTACCCACCATCAATGAGAGCCTATGGCTACCCTAAATAAGGCTCCCAATCAGAGACAACCGAAATCAGCTGTCTCTAATTGGGAACTCATTCAGGTAACCATAGACTCTCCTAGATAACTAACCAACATAGACAACGCTAGACATATACACTCAACACAAAACCATCTACTACACCCCATAACCCCTTTACCAAATAAACACCCAAAACCAACAAAACATAAACATTCCCCATGTCACACCCTGACCTAACTAAAATAATCAAGAAAACAAAGAATAATAAGGCCAGGGCGTGACAAGGTATATGATATTATATTATATAGATAAAGGTATATAATATTATATACATAAAGGTATATGATATTATATAGATAAAGGTATATGATATTATATTATATAGATAAAGGTATATAATATTATATACATAAAGGTATATGATATTATATAGATAAAGGTATATGATATTATATAGATAAAGGTATATAATATTATATAGATACAGGTATATGATGTTATGTGGATGAAGGTATATATTATATAGATAAAGGTATATGATATTATATAGATACAGGTATATGATATTATATAGATAAAGGTATATGATATTATATAGATACAGGTATATGATGTTATATGGATGAAGGTATATATTATATGGATAAAATGATATTCCACTATATGTGATGAAGGAATGGTCTCTGTAATCTCAGGGGCTGATGGAGTTGTCCTGGAATGGTCGGTAGAGAATGAGTCAAACACACACGCCCAGACACACCTATTTCATTTCCTTTGGCCTTGTGTATTTGGCTACGAACTAGCCGCTAGCTGGTAACTTGATTGGTCAGCTGTAAGGCTTTCATGTGGACTGATTGGGTTTCGCTCTCGTGTGTCCAACACGCCCTGACACACACACACACACTCACACACACACCACCATTACGCTCCATCTCCTCAGGGTGAATCAGATTAGCTGGTCCTCTGTTTTCACTTCGTGTCCCCTTCCCTCCTCATTGACTCCTTCCTTCTCTCTCCTCCTCCCTCCGTCTACACTACTCTCCCTTCTCCTCCTCCTCCTCCTCTCCTCACTTATCTCTCCTCCCTCTGTCTCACCTCCACTCCTCCTCTCCTCCCTCTTCCAGCTCCTCCTCCTCTCCTCCACCTCCTCTCCTCCCTCCTCCTCCTTCTTCTGTCTCACCTCCTCTCCTCCTCAACCTCCTCCTACTCCTCTCCTCCCTCCTCCTCCCTGTCTCACCTCCTCTCCTCTCTCCTCCTCTCCTCCTCCAGCCCTCCTCTCCTCCCTCTGTCTCCCTCCTCCTCTCTCTGTGTCACCTCCTCTTCCTCCTCCTCCCTCTTTCTCCCTCCTTCTCCTCCTCCTCCTCTCCTCCTCCTCCACCTCCTCTCCTCCCTCCGTCTCACCTCCTCTCCTCCCTCCTCCTCCTCCCTCTGTCTCACCTCCTCTCCTCCCTCCTCCTCCTCCTCCACCTCCTCCTCTCCTCCTCCTCCCTCTGTCTCACCTCCTCTCCTCCCTCCTCCTCCTCCACCTCCTCCTCCTCCTCTCCTCCCTCCTCCTCCTCCCTCTGTCTCACCTCCTCCACCTCCTCCTCCTCCTCTCCTCCCTCCTCCTCCTCCTCTCCTCCTCTCCTCCTCCTCCTCCCTCTGTCTCTCCTCCTCTCCTCCCTCCTCCTCCTCCTCCTCCCTCTGTCTCTCCTCCTCTCCTCCCTCCTCCTCCTCCTCTCCTCCCTCCACCTCCTCCCTCTGTCTCACCTCCTCCACCTCCTCCTCCTCCTCTCCTCCCTCCTCCTCCTCCTCTCCTCCTCCTCCTCCCTCTGTCTCTCCTCCTCTCCTCCTCTCCTCCCTCCTCCTCCTCCTCCTCCCTCTGTCTCTCCTCCTCTCCTCCCTCCTCCTCCTCCTCCTCCCTCTGTCTCTCCTCCTCTCCTCCTCTCCTCCTCTCCTCCTCCTCCTCCTCCCTCTGTTCTGTTATTCTAAGAAAGTCATAATATCGTGCGTTCAAACACAGCCCCTGTTAAGACTGTACTTAACTCCCCTCTAAGGGGAAGGTCCTAGCTGCTCTGCTCACAGATGGCTCTGATTAAACTGTATCCTCACAGCTCCCTCTCTCCATCAGCCCAGCACAGCCTGCTGCCAATGGGCCCAGAGGCAACAACTAAATTGCTTTGGTTTCAGTACAACAGAGAAGTTGGCTGTGACAAGCTGAATCACTACATTAATGTGAATCCCTCCTCCCAGATTGGAGCAAGTAGCCTTCAGCAGATGACTGTGAGTGATGATTGTGTCTAATTGAAGGGGAAGGTAGCTAGCCACCTGTAGCTCAGCTGGAGGCAGTAGCATATTGGAGCGCTGAGACTGCTCATTCTGATGCATTGATTCAGCTGGCTGGGAAACCACATTATGGCCTAAGTAGAGGCATTTGTACATGGTCGATAGAGTTTAATAAAATGATGTGGTACACTAATTAACTGTACCCAGCGCCGTAGAGAGAGGGCGATGAGGGTAGTCAACCTAACGGTAATCTACATTTAGATAGGGAAAAGACTAACTCGCTGGAGTATTATAAAGGCTTCATAAACACTACGTAGCTGGTTCACATATGATTAAAAAAGCAAGCAAGCGGCTCCTTAAAAGCTTTAAAAAGTGTTTAAGTTAAAGTGTTACTGAAACACCACAACGATACAGGTCTCATTCTAATGGTAATGTGTTTGTGATTTGGAGGACTGACCGGTGAAATGAAAGGGTTAATGCCAAACTGATGGACATGAAAGGGTTAATGCCAAACTGATGGACATGAAAGGGTTAAGGCCAAACTGATGGACATGAAAGGGTTAATGCCAAACTGATGGACATGAAAGGGTTAATGCCAAACTGATGGCCATGAAAGGGTTAATGCCAAACTGATGGACATGAAAGGGTTAATGCCAAACTGATGGACATGAAAGGGTTAATGCCAAACTGATGGACATGAAAGGGTTAATGCCAAACTGATGGACATGAAAGGGTTAATGCCAAACTGATGGACATGAAAGGGTTAATGCCAAACTGATGGCCATGAAAGGGTTAATGCCAAACTGATGGCCATGAAAGGGTTAATGCCAAACTGATGGCCATGAAAGGGTTAATGCCAAACTGATGGACATGAAAGGGTTAATGCCAAACTGATGGACATGAAAGGGTTAATGCCAAACTGATGGCCATGAAAGGGTTAATGCCAAACTGATGGCCATGAAAGGGTTAATGCCAAACTGATGGCCATGAAAGGGTTAATGCCAAACTGATGGCCATGAAAGGGTTAATGCCAAACTGATGGACATGAAAGGGTTAATGCCAAACTGATGGACATGAAAGGGTTAATGCCAAACTGATGGACATGAAAGGGTTAATGCCAAACTGATGGACATGAAAGGGTTAATGCCAAACTGATGGACATGAAAGGGTTAATGCCAAACTGATGGCCATGAAAGGGTTAATGCCAAACTGATGGCCATGAAAGGGTTAATGCCAAACTGATGGCCATGAAAGGGTTAATGCCAAACTGATGGACATGAAAGGGTTAATGCCAAACTGATGGACATGAAAGGGTTAATGCCAAACTGATGGCCATGAAAGGGTTAATGCCAAACTGATGGCCATGAAAGGGTTAATGCCAAACTGATGGACATGAAAGGGTTAATGCCAAACTGATGGCCATGAAAGGGTTAATGCCAAACTGATGGACATGAAAGGGTTAATGCCAAACTGATGGACATGAAAGGGTTAATGCCAAACTGATGGACATGAAAGGGTTAATGCCAAACTGATGGCCATGAAAGGGTTAATGCCAAACTGATGGCCATGAAAGGGTTAATGCCAAACTGATGGCCATGAAAGGGTTAATGCCAAACTGATGGACATGAAAGGGTTAATGCCAAACTGATGGCCATGAAAGGGTTAATGCCAAACTGATGGCCATGAAAGGGTTAATGCCAAACTGATGGACATGAAAGGGTTAATGCCAAACTGATGGCCATGAAAGGGTTAATGCCAAACTGATGGACATGAAAGGGTTAATGCCAAACTGATGGCCATGAAAGGGTTAATGCCAAACTGATGGCCATGAAAGGGTTAATGCCGAACTGAAAGGCTACTGGCTCAGATCTCTGGAAGACTACTGGCTCAGATCTCTGGAAGGCTACTGGCTCAGATCTCTGGAAGGCTATTGGCTCAGATCTCTGGAAGACTACTGGCTCAGATCTCTGGAAGGCTACTGGCTCAGATCTCTGGAAGGCTACTGGCTCAGATCTCTGGAAGACTACTGGCTCAGATCTCTGGAAGGCTACTGGCTCAGATCTCTGGAAGGCTACTGGCTCAGATCTCTGGAAGGCTACTGGCTCAGATCTCTGGAAGGCTACTGGCTCAGATCTCTGGAAGACTACTGACTCAGATCTCTGGAAGGCTACTGGCTCAGATCTCTGGAAGACTACTGGCTCAGATCTCTGGAAGGCTACTGGCTCAGATCTCTGGAAGGCTACTGGCTCAGATCTCTGGAAGACTACTGGCTCAGATCTCTGGAAGGCTACTGGCTCAGATCTCTGGAAGACTACTGGCTCAGATCTCTGGAAGGCTACTGGCTCAGATCTCTGGAAGGCTACTGGCTCAGATCTCTGGAAGGCTACTGGCTCAGATCTCTGAAAGACTACTGGCTCAGATCTCTGGAAGGCTATTGGCTCAGATCTCTGGAAGGCTATTGGCTCAGATCTCTGGAAGACTACTGGCTCAGATCTCTGGAAGACTATTGGCTCAGATCTCTGGAAGGCTACTGGCTCAGATCTCTGGAAGGCTATTGGCTCAGATCTCTGGAAGGCTACTGGCTCAGATCTCTGGAAGGCTATTGGCTCAGATCTCTGGAAGGCTACTGGCTCAGATCTCTGGAAGACTACTGGCTCAGATCTCTGGAAGGCTACTGGCTCAGATCTCTGGAAGACTATTGGCTCAGATCTCTGGAAGGCTACTGGCTCAGATCTCTGGAAGACTACTGGCTCAGATCTCTGGAAGGCTACTGGCTCAGATCTCTGGAAGGCTACTGGCTCAGATCTCTGGAAGGCTACTGGCTCAGATCTCTGGAAGGCTACTGGCTCAGATCTCTGGAAGGCTACTGGCTCAGATCTCTGGAAGGCTATTGGCTCAGATCTCTGGAAGACTACTGGCTCAGATCTCTGGAAGACTACTGACTCAGATCTCTGGAAGGCTACTGGCTCAGATCTCTGGAAGGCTACTGGCTCAGATCTCTGGAAGGCTACTGGCTCAGATCTCTGGAAGGCTACTGGCTCAGATCTCTGGAAGGCTACTGGCTCAGATCTCTGGAAGACTACTGGCTCAGATCTCTGGAAGGCTACTGGCTCAGATCTCTGGAAGACTACTGGCTCAGATCTCTGGAAGGCTACTGGCTCAGATCTCTGGAAGGCTACTGGCTCAGATCTCTGGAAGACTACTGGCTCAGATCTCTGGAAGGCTACTGGCTCAGATCTCTGGAAGACTACTGGCTCAGATCTCTGGAAGGCTACTGGCTCAGATCTCTGGAAGGCTACTGGCTCAGATCTCTGGAAGGCTACTGGCTCAGATCTCTGGAAGGCTACTGGCTCAGATCTCTGGAAGGCTACTGGCTCAGATCTCTGGAAGGCTACTGGCTCAGATCTCTGGAAGGCTACTGGCTCAGATCTCTGGAAGGCTACTGGCTCAGATCTCTGGAAGGCTACTGGCTCAGATCTCTGGAAGGCTACTGGCTCAGATCTCTGGAAGGCTACTGGCTCAGATCTCTGGAAGGCTACTGGCTCAGATCTCTGGAAGACTACTGGCTCAGATCTCTGGAAGGCTACTGGCTCAGATCTCTGGAAGGCTACTGGCTCAGATCTCTGGAAGGCTATTGGCTCAGATCTCTGGAAGGCTACTGGCTCAGATCTCTGGAAGGCTACTGGCTCAGATCTCTGGAGGACTACTGGCTAAGATCTCTGGAAGGCTATTGGCTCAGATCTCTGGAAGGCTACTGGCTCAGATCTCTGGAAGGCTATTGGCTCAGATCTCTGGAAGACTACTGGCTCAGATCTCTGGAAGACTACTGGCTCAGATCTCTGGAAGGCTACTGGCTCAGATCTCTGGAAGACTACTGGCTCAGATCTCTGGAAGACTACTGGCTCAGATCTCTGGAAGACTACTGGCTCAGATCTCTGGAAGGCTACTGGCTCAGATCTCTGGAAGACTATTGGCTCAGATCTCTGGAAGGCTACTGGCTCAGATCTCTGGAAGACTACTGGCTCAGATCTCTGGAAGACTATTGGCTCAGATCTCTGGAAGGCTACTGGCTCAGATCTCTGGAAGACTACTGGCTCAGATCTCTGGAAGGCTACTGGCTCAGATCTCTGGAAGGCTACTGGCTCAGATCTCTGGAAGGCTACTGGCTCAGATCTCTGGAAGGCTACTGGCTCAGATCTCTGGAAGGCTACTGGCTCAGATCTCTGGAAGACTACTGGCTCAGATCTCTGGAAGGCTACTGGCTCAGATCTCTGGAAGACTACTGGCTCAGATCTCTGGAAGGCTACTGGCTCAGATCTCTGGAAGGCTACTGGCTCAGATCTCTGGAAGACTACTGGCTCAGATCTCTGGAAGGCTACTGGCTCAGATCTCTGGAAGACTACTGGCTCAGATCTCTGGAAGGCTACTGGCTCAGATCTCTGGAAGGCTACTGGCTCAGATCTCTGGAAGGCTACTGGCTCAGATCTCTGGAAGGCTACTGGCTCAGATCTCTGGAAGGCTACTGGCTCAGATCTCTGGAAGACTACTGGCTAAGATCTCTGGAAGGCTATTGGCTCAGATCTCTGGAAGACTACTGGCTCAGATCTCTGGAAGGCTACTGGCTCAGATCTCTGGAAGACTATTGGCTCAGATCTCTGGAAGGCTACTGGCTCAGATCTCTGGAAGACTACTGGCTCAGATCTCTGGAAGACTATTGGCTCAGATCTCTGGAAGGCTACTGGCTCAGATCTCTGGAAGACTACTGGCTCAGATCTCTGGAAGGCTACTGGCTCAGATCTCTGGAAGGCTACTGGCTCAGATCTCTGGAAGACTACTGGCTCAGATCTCTGGAAGGCTACTGGCTCAGATCTCTGGAAGACTACTGGCTCAGATCTCTGGAAGGCTACTGGCTCAGATCTCTGGAAGGCTACTGGCTCAGATCTCTGGAAGACTACTGGCTCAGATCTCTGGAAGACTACTGGCTCAGATCTCTGGAAGACTACTGGCTCAGATCTCTGGAAGGCTACTGGCTCAGATCTCTGGAAGGCTTCTGGCTCAGATCTCTGGAAGACTACTGGCTCAGATCTCTGGAAGGCTACTGGCTCAGATCTCTGGAAGACTACTGGCTCAGATCTCTGGAACGCTACTGGCTCAGATCTCTGGAAGACTACTGGCTCAGATCTCTGGAAGGCTACTGGCTCAGATCTCTGGAAGACTACTGGCTCAGATCTCTGGAAGACTACTGGCTCAGATCTCTGGAAGGCTACTGGCTCAGATCTCTGGAAGACTACTGGCTCAGATCTCTGGAACGCTACTGGCTCAGATCTCTGGAAGACTACTGGCTCAGATCTCTGGAAGACTACTGGCTCAGATCTCTGGAAGGCTACTGGCTCAGATCTCTGGAAGGCTACTGGCTCAGATCTCTGGAAGGCTACTGGCTCAGATCTCTGGAAGACTACTGGCTCAGATCTCTGGAAGACTACTGGCTCAGATCTCTGGAACGCTACTGGCTCAGATCTCTGGAAGACTACTGGCTCAGATCTCTGGAAGGCTACTGGCTCAGATCTCTGGAAGAGTACTGGCTCAGATCTCTAGAAGGCTACTGGCTCAGATCTCTGGAAGGCTATTGGCTCAGATCTCTGGAAGGCTACTGGCTCAGATCTCTAGAAGGCTACTGGCTCAGATTTCTGGAAGGCTATTGGCTCAGATCTCTGGAAGACTACTGGCTCAGATCTCTGGAATGCTACTGGCTCAGATCTCTGGAAGACTACTGGCTCAGATCTCTGGAAGGCTACTGGCTCAGATCTCTGGAAGGCTACTGGCTCAGATCTCTGGAAGGCTACTGGCTCAGATCTCTAGAAGGCTACTGGCTCAGATCTCTGGAAGGCTATTGGCTCAGATCTCTGGAAGGTTATTGGCTCAGATCTCTGGAACGCTACTGGCTCAGATCTCTGGAAGACTACTGGCTCAGATCTCTGGAAGGCTACTGGCTCAGATCTCTGGAAGACTACTGGCTCAGATCTCTAGAAGGCTACTGGCTCAGATCTCTGGAAGGCTACTGGCTCAGATCTCTGGAAGGCTACTGGCTCAGATCTCTAGAAGGCTACTGGCTCAGATCTCTGGAAGGCTATTGGCTCAGATCTCTGGAAGGCTACTGGCTCAGATCTCTAGAAGGCTACTGGCTCAGATCTCTGGAAGGCTATTGGCTCAGATCTCTGGAAGACTACTGGCTCAGATCTCTGGAAGGCTATTGGCTCAGATCTCTGGAAGGCTATTGGCTCAGATCTCTGGAACGCTACTGGCTCAGATCTCTGGAAGACTACTGGCTCAGATCTCTGGAAGGCTACTGGCTCAGATCTCTGGAAGACTACTGGCTCAGATCTCTAGAAGACTACTGGCTCAGATCTCTGGAAGACTACTGGCTCAGATCTCTGGAAGGTTACTGGCTCAGATCTCTGGAAGGCTATTGGCTCAGATCTCTGGAAGGCTACTGGCTCAGATCTCTGAGATGGTAGAACATCTAAGGAACCATGGAAACAACATAATAACAAGATGGTAGAACATATAAGGAACCATGGAAACAACATAATAATGAGATGGTAGAACATCTAAGGAACCATGGAAACAACATGATAATGAGATGGTAGAACATCTAAGGAACCATGGAAACAACATAATAATGAGATGGTAGAACATCTAAGGAACCATGGAAACAACATAATAATGAGATGGTAGAACATCTAAGGAACCATGACTACAACATAATAATGAGATGGTAGAACATCTAAGGAACCATGACTACAACATAATAATGAGATGGTAGAACATCTAAGGAACCATGGAAACAACATAATAATGAGATGGTAGAACATCTAAGGAACCATGGAAACAACATAATAATGAGATGGTAGAACATCTAAGGAACCATGACTACAACATAATAATGAGATGGTAGAATATATAAGGAACCATGACTACAACATAATAATGAGATGGTAGAACATCTAAGGAACCAAGGAAACAACATATTAACGAGATGGTAAAACATCTAAGGAACCATGACTACAACATAATAATGAGATGGTAGAACATCTAAGGAACCATGACTACAACACAATAACGAGATGGTAGAACATTTCCCTGATGGGATCAGCCTCTTCCCTCCCTGCCTGATAACAGAACTGCTCTAGTTGTATAGAACGTTATTCCACAGCATTTTACAAAGCAAAGGAAATTGACAGATGGCTGTGTCACCCAAAGCCTTGACTACCAACCTGATTATGCAGAAAACAAAGCCACGAGGAGGAATCATTACCACAGGAAGCCAGTTAGTCCACCGAGGACAATGCCATGAGGAGGAACAAAATTACAATTGTGAAAAATAACAGTGAGAATGAGTTTAACATAAAGTGGGTTATAGCAGGCCAATCTGTCATGGCTAAAGCCATTGTCTGGGGCTACTTGCATGGCATATAAAATCATCTGTCATCTGCTGATGTGTTAATGGAATCTGTTGACTTCTAAACGGGAGGGTTTTCACCAGGCCCTGCTCCTCCATGGTCCTGGTTATATCCTGTTATTAATGGGCTCTGATACATCTAAACTGGAGGGTTTTCACCAGGCCCTGCTCCTCCATGGTCCTGGTTATATCCTGTTATTAATGGGCTCTGATACATCTAAACTGGAGGGTTTTCACCAGGCCCTGCTCCTCCATGGTCCTGGTTATATCCTGTTATTAATGGGCTCTGATACATCTAAACTGGAGGGTTTTAACAAGGCCCTGCTCCTCCATGGTCCTGGTTATATCCTGTTATTAATGGGCTCTGATACATCTAAACTGGAGGGTTTTCACCAGGCCCTGCTCCTCCATGGTCCTGGTTATATCCTGTTATTAATGGGCTCTGATACATCTAAACTGGAGGGTTTTAACAAGGCCCTGCTCCTCCATGGTCCTGGTTATATCCTGTTATTAATGGGCTTTGATACATCTAAACTGGAGGGTTTTCACCAGGCCCTGCTCCTCCATGGTCCTGGTTATATCCTGTTATTAAGGGCTCTGATACATCTAAACTGGAGGTTTTCACCAGGCCCTGCTCCTCCATGGTCCTGGTTATATCCTGTTATTAATGGGCTCTGATACATCTAAACTGGAGGGTTTTCACCAGGCCCTGCTCCTCCATGGTCCTGGTTATATCCTGTTATTAAGGGCTCTGATACATCTAAACTGGAGGGTTTTCACCAGGCCCTGCTCCTCCATGGTCCTGGTTATATCCTGTTATTAATGGGCTCTGATACATCTAAACTGGAGGGTTTTCACCAGGCCCTGCTCCTCCATGGTCCTGGTTATATCCTGTTATTAATGGGCTCTGATACATCTAAACTGGAGGGTTTTCACCAGGCCCTGCTCCTCCATGGTCCTGGTTATATCCTGTTATTAATGGGCTCTGATACATCTAAACTGGAGGGTTTTCACCAGGCCCTGCTCCTCCATGGTCCTGGTTATATCCTGTTATTATTGGGCTCTGATACATCTAAACTGGAGGGTTTTCACCAGGCCCTGCTCCTCCATGGTCCTGGTTATATCCTGTTATTAATGGGCTCTGATACATCTAAACTGGAGGGTTTTAACAAGGCCCTGCTCCTCCATGGTCCTGGTTATATCCTGTTATTAATGGGCTCTGATACATCTAAACTGGAGGGTTTTCACCAGGCCCTGCTCCTCCATGGTCCTGGTTATATCCTGTTATTAATGGGCTCTGATACATCTAAACTGGAGGGTTTTCACCAGGCCCTGCTCCTCCATGGTCCTGGTTATATCCTGTTATTAATGGGCTCTGATACATCTAAACTGGAGGGTTTTCACCAGGCCCTGCTCCTCCATGGTCCTGGTGATATCCTGTTATTAATGGGCTCTGATACATCTAAACAGGAGGGTTTTCACCAGGCCCTGCTCCTCCATGGTCCTGGTTATATCCTGTTATTAATGGGATCTGATACATCTAAACTGGAGGGTTTTCACCAGGCCCTGCTCCTCCATGGTCCTGGTTATATCCTGTTATTAATGGGATCTGATACATCTAAACTGGAGGGTGTTCACCAGGCCCTGCTCCTCCATGGTCCTGGTTATATCCTGTTATTAATGGGCTCTGATACATCTAAACAGGAGGGTTTTCACCAGGCCCTGCTCCCCCATGGTCCTGGTTATATCCTGTTACATCATTCAACAATCTGCCGACAGTAATAATTCCTAACCAGCAGCCACCAGTATCTATCTATATTACATAATTAGCAGCCACCAGTATCTATCTATATTACATAACTAGCAGCCACCAGTATCTATCTATAATACATAACCACCAGTATCTATCTATATTACATAACCAGCAGCCACCAGTATCTATCTATATTACATAACCAGCAGCCACCAGTATCTATCTATATTACATAACTAGCAGCCACCAGTATCTATCTATATTACATAACCAGCAGCCACCAGTATCTATCTATATTACATAACCACCAGTATCTATCTATATTACATAACCAGCAGCCACCAGTATCTATCTATATTACATAACCAGCAGCCACCAGTATCTATCTATTTTACATAACTAGCAGCCACCAGTATCTATCTATATTACATAACTAGCAGCCACCAGTATCTATCTATATTACATAACCAGCAGCCACCAGTATCTATCTATATTACATAACCACCAGTATCTATCTATACTACATAACCAGCAGCCACCAGTATCTATCTATATTACATAACTAGCAGCCACCAGTATCTATCTATATTACATAACTAGCAGCCACCAGTATCTATCTATATTACATAACCAGCAGCCACCAGTATCTATCTATATTACATAACCACCAGTATCTATCTATATTACATAACCAGCAGCCACCAGTATCCATCTATATTACATAACCACCAGTGTCTATCTATATTACATAACCAGCAGCCACCAGTATCTATCTATATTACATAACTAGCAGCCACCAGTATCTATCTATATTACATAACCAGCAGCCACCAGTATCTATCTATATTACATAACCACCAGTATCTATCTATATTACATAACCAGCAGCCACCAGTATCTATCTATATTACATAACCAGGAACCACCAGTATCTATCTATATTACATAACCACCAGTATCTATCTATATTACATAACCAGCAGCCACCAGTATCTATCTATATTACATAACCACCAGTATCTATCTATATTACATAACCAGCAGCCACCAGTATCTATCTATATTACATAACCACCAGTGTCTATCTATATTACATAACCAGCAGCCACCAGTATCTATCTATATTACATAACTAGCAGCCACCAGTATCTATCTATATTACATAACCAGCAGCCACCAGTATCTATCTATATTACATAACCACCAGTATCTATCTATATTACATAACCAGCAGCCACCAGTATCTATCTATATTACATAACCAGGAACCACCAGTATCTATCTATATTACATAACCACCAGTATCTATCTATATTACATAACCAGCAGCCACCAGTATCTATCTATATTGCATAACCACCATTATCTATCTATATTACATAACCAGCAGCCACCAGTATCTATCTATATTACATAACCAGCAGCCAACAGTATCTATCTATTTTACATAACTAGCAGCCACCAGTATCTATCTATATTACATAACTAGCAGCCACCAGTATCTATCTATATTACATAACCAGCAGCCACCAGTATCTATCTATATTACATAACCACCAGTATCTATCTATACTACATAACCAGCAGCCACCAGTATCTATCTATATTACATAACTAGCAGCCACCAGTATCTATCTATATTACATAACTAGCAGCCACCAGTATCTATCTATATTACATAACCAGCACCCACCAGTATCTATCTATATTACATAACCAGCAGCCACCAGTATCTATCTATATTACATAACCACCAGTATCTATCTATATTACATAACCAGCAGCCACCAGTATCTATCTATATTACATAACCAGCAGCCACCAGTATCTATCTATATTACATAACCACCATTATCTATCTATATTACATAACCAGCAGCCACCAGTATCTATCTATATTACATAACCAGCAGCCACCAGTATCTATCGATTTTACATAACTAGCAGCCACCAGTATCTATCTATATTACATAACTAGCAGCCACCAGTATCTATCTATATTACATAACCAGCAGCCACCAGTATCTATCTATATTACATAACCACCAGTATCTATCTATACTACATAACCAGCAGCCACCAGTATCTTTCTATATTACATAACTAGCAGCCACCAGTATCTATCTATATTACATAACTAGCAGCCACCAGTATCTATCTATATTACATAACCAGCACCCACCAGTATCTATCTATATTACATAACCAGCAGCCACCAGTATCTATCTATATTACATAACCAGCAGCCACCAGTATCTATCTATATTACATAACCAGCAGCCACCAGTATCTATCTATATTACATAACCACCAGTATCTATCTATATTACATAACCAGCAGCCACCAGTATCTATCTATATTACATAACCAGCAGCCACCAGTATCTATCTATATTACATAACCACCAGTATCTATCTATATTACATAACCAGCAGCCACCAGTATCTATCTATATTACATAACCACCAGTATCTATCTATATTACATAACCAGCAGCCACCAGTATCTATCTATATTACATAACCAGCAGCCACCAGTATCTATCTATATTACATAACCAGCAGCCACCAGTATCTATCTATATTACATAACCACCAGTATCTATCTATATTACATAACCAGCAGCCACCAGTATCTATCTATATTACATAACCAGCAGCCACCAGTATCTATCTATATTACATAACCACCAGTGTCTATCTATATTACATAACCAGCAGCCACCAGTATCTATCTATATTACATAACTAGCAGCCACCAGTATCTATCTAAATTACATAACCAGCAGCCACCAGTATCTATCTATATTACATAACCAGCAGCCACCAGTATCTATCTATATTACATAACCAGCAGCCACCAGTATCTACCTATATTACATAACCACCAGTATCTATCTATATTACATAACCAGCAGCCACCAGTATCTATCTATATTACATAACCACCAGTATCTATCTATATTACATAACCAGCAGCCACCAGTATCTATCTATATTTCATAACCACCAGCCACCAGTATCTATCTATATTACATAACCAGCAGCCACCAGTATCTATCTATATTACATAACCAGCAGCCACCAGTATCTATCTATATTACATAACCAACAGCAACCAGTATCTATCTATATTACATAACCACCAGCCACCAGTATCTATCTATATTACATAACCAGCAGCCACCAGTATCTAACTATATTACATAACCAGCAGCCACCAGTATCTATCTATATTACATAACCACCAGTATCTATCTATATTACATAACCACCAGCCACAAGTATCTATCTATATTACATAACCAGCAGCCACCAGTATCTAGCTATATTACATAACCACCAGCCACCAGTATCTATCTATATTACATAACCACCAGTATCTACCCTATATTAAATAACCACCAGTATCTATCTATGTTACATAACCAGCAGCCACCAGTATCTATCTATATTTCATAACCAGCAGCCACAAGTATCTATCTATATTACATAACCAGCAGCCACCAGTATCTACCTATATTACATAACCACCAGTATCTATCTATATTACATAACCAGCAGCCACCAGTATCTACCTATATTACATAACCACCAGTATCTATCTATATTACATAACCAGCAGCCACCAGTATCTACCTATATTACATAACCACCAGTATATATCTATATTACATAACCAGCAGCCACCAGTATCTATCTATATTACATAACCACCAACCACCAGTATCTATCTATATTACATAACCACCAGTATATATCTATATTACATAACCAGCAGCCACCAGTATCTATCTATATTACATAACCAGCAGCCACCAGTATCTACCTATATTACATAACCACCAGTATCTATCTATATTACATAACCAGCAGCCACCAGTATCTACCTATATTACATAACCACCAGTATCTATCTATATTACATAACCAGCAGCCACCAGTATCTACCTATATTACATAACCACCAGTATCTATCTATATTACATAACCAGCAGCCACCAGTATCTATCTATATTACATAACCACCAACCACCAGTATCTATCTATATTACATAACCAGCAGCCACCAGTATCTATCTATATTACATAACCACCAACCACCAGTATCTATCTATATTACATAACCACCAGTATATATCTATATTACATAACCAGCAGCCACCAGTATCTATCTATATTACATAACCAGCAGCCACCAGTATCTACCTATATTACATAACCACCAGTATCTATCTATATTACATAACCAGCAGCCACCAGTATCTACCTATATTACATAACCACCAGTATCTATCTATATTACATAACCAGCAGCCACCAGTATCTACCTATATTACATAACCACCAGTATCTATCTATATTACATAACCAGCAGCCACCAGTATCTATCTATATTACATAACCACCAACCACCAGTATCTATCTATATTACATAACCAGCAGCCACCAGTATCTATCTTTATTTCATAACCAGCAGCCACCAGTATCTATCTATATTACATAACCACCAGTGTATATCTATATTACATAACCAGCAGCCACCAGTATCTATCTATATTACATAACCAGCAGCCACCAGTATCTATCTATATTACATAACCAGGAGCCACCAGTATCTATCTATATTACATAACCACCAGTATCTATCTATATTACATAACCACCAGCCACCAGTATCTATCTATATTACATAACCAGCAGCCACCAGTATCTATCTATATTACATAACCACCAGTATCTATCTATATTACATAACCAGCAGCCACCAGTATCTATCTATATTTCATAACCAGCAGCCACCAGTATCTATCTATATTACATAACCACCAGTATCTATCTATATTACATAACCAGCAGCCACCAGTATCTATCTATATTACATAACCACCAACCACCAGTATCTATCTATATTACATAACCACCAGTATATATCTATATTACATAACCACCAACCACCAGTATCTATCTATATTACATAACCACCAGTATATATCTATATTACATAACCAGCAGCCACCAGTATCTATCTATATTACATAACCAGCAGCCACCAGTATCTACCTATATTACATAACCACCAGTATCTATCTATATTACATAACCAGCAGCCACCAGTATCTACCTATATTACATAACCACCAGTATCTATCTATATTACATAACCAGCAGCCACCAGTATCTACCTATATTACATAACCACCAGTATCTATCTATATTACATAACCAGCAGCCACCAGTATCTATCTATATTACATAACCACCAACCACCAGTATCTATCTATATTACATAACCAGCAGCCACCAGTATCTATCTTTATTTCATAACCAGCAGCCACCAGTATCTATCTATATTACATAACCACCAGTGTATATCTATATTACATAACCAGCAGCCACCAGTATCTATCTATATTACATAACCAGCAGCCACCAGTATCTATCTATATTACATAACCAGGAGCCACCAGTATCTATCTATATTACATAACCACCAGTATCTATCTATATTACATAACCACCAGCCACCAGTATCTATCTATATTACATAACCAGCAGCCACCAGTATCTATCTATATTACATAACCACCAGTATCTATCTATATTACATAACCAGCAGCCACCAGTATCTATCTATATTTCATAACCAGCAGCCACCAGTATCTATCTATATTACATAACCACCAGTATCTATCTATATTACATAACCAGCAGCCACCAGTATCTATCTATATTACATAACCAGCAGCCACCAGTATCTATCTATATTTCATAACCAGCAGCCACCAGTATCTATCTATATTACATAACCAGCAGCCACCAGTATCTATCTATATTTCATAACCAGCAGCCACCAGTATCTATCTATATTACATAACCAGCAGCCACCAGTATCTATCTATATTACATAACCACCAGTATCTATCTATATTACATAACCACCAGTATCTATCTATATTACATAACAAGCAGCCACCAGTATCTATCTATATTACATAACCAGCAGCCACCAGTATCTATCTATATTACATAACCAGCAGCCACCAGTATCTATCTATATTACATAACTACCAGTGTCTATCTATATTACATAACCAGCAGCCACCAGTATCTATCTATATCACATAACCAGCAGTCACCAGTATCTATCTATAATACATAACCACCAGTATCTATCTATATTACATAACCACCAGTATCTATCTATATTACATAACCAGCAGCCACCAGTATCTATCTATATTACATAACCAGCAGCCACCAGTATCTATCTATATTACATAACCAGCAGCCACCAGTATCTATCTATATTACATAACCAGCAGCCACCAGTATCTATCTATATTACATAACCAGCAGCCACCAGTATCTATCTATATTACATAACCAGCAGCCACCAGTATCTATCTATATTACATAACCACCAGTATCTATCTATATTACATAACCAGCAGCCACCAGTATCTATCTATATTACATAACCAGCAGCCACCAGTATCTATCTATATTACATAACCAGCAGCCACCAGTATCTATCTATATTACATAACCAGCAGCCACCAGTATCTATCTATATAACATAACCAGCAGCCACCAGTATCTATCTATATTTCATAACCACCAGTATCTATCTATATTACATAACCAGCAGCCACCAGTATCTATCTATATTACATAACCAGCAGCCACCAGTATCTATCTATATTTCATAACCAGCAGCCACCAGTATCTATCTATATTACATAACCACCAGTATCTATCTATATTACATAACCAGCAGCCACCAGTATCTATCTATATTACATAACCAGCAGCCACCAGTATCTATCTATATTACATAACCACCAGTATCTATCTATATTACATAACCAGCAGCCACCAGTATCTATCTATATTACATAACCAGCAGCCACCAGTATCTATCTATTTTACATAACCACCAGTATCTATCTATATTACATAACCAGCAGCCACCAGTATCCATCTATATTACATAACCACCAGCCACCAGTATCTATCTATATTACATAACCACCAGTATCTATCTATATTACATAACCACCAGCCACCAGTATCTATCTATATTACATAACCAGCAGCCACCAGTATCTATCTATATTACATAACCACCAGTATCTATCTATATTACATAACCAGCAGCCACAAGTATCTATCTATATTTCATAACCAGCAGCCACCAGTATCTATCTATATTACATAACCACCAGTATCTATCTATATTACATAACCAGCAGCCACCAGTATCTATCTATATTACATAACCAGCAGCCACCAGTATCTATCTATATTTCATAACCAGCAGCCACCAGTATCTATCTATATTACATAACCAGCAGCCACCAGTATCTATCTATATTTCATAACCAGCAGCCACCAGTATCTATCTATATTACATAACCAGCAGCCACCAGTATCTATCTATATTACATAACCACCAGTATCTATCTATATTACATAACCACCAGTATCTATCTATATTACATAACAAGCAGCCACCAGTATCTATCTATATTACATAACCAGCAGCCACCAGTATCTATCTATATTACATAACCAGCAGCCACCAGTATCTATCTATATTACATAACTACCAGTGTCTATCTATATTACATAACCAGCAGCCACCAGTATCTATCTATATCACATAACCAGCAGTCACCAGTATCTATCTATAATACATAACCACCAGTATCTATCTATATTACATAACCACCAGTATCTATCTATATTACATAACCAGCAGCCACCAGTATCTATCTATATTACATAACCAGCAGCCACCAGTATCTATCTATATTACATAACCAGCAGCCACCAGTATCTATCTATATTACATAACCAGCAGCCACCAGTATCTATCTATATTACATAACCAGCAGCCACCAGTATCTATCTATATTACATAACCAGCAGCCACCAGTATCTATCTATATTACATAACCACCAGTATCTATCGATATTACATAACCAGCAGTATCTATCTATATTACATAACCACCAGTATCTATCTATATTACATAACCACCAGTATCTATCTATATTACATAACCAGCAGCCACCAGTATCTATCTATATTATATAACCACCAGTATCTATCTATATTACATAACCACCAGTATCTATCTATATTACATAACCAGCAGCCACCAGTATCTATCTATATTACATAACCAGCAGCCACCAGTATCTATCTATATTACATAACCAGCAGCCACCAGTATCTATCTATATTACATAACCAGCAGCCACCAGTATCTATCTATATAACATAACCAGCAGCCACCAGTATCTATCTATATTTCATAACCACCAGTATCTATCTATATTACATAACCAGCAGCCACCAGTATCTATCTATATTACATAACCAGCAGCCACCAGTATCTATCTATATTTCATAACCAGCAGCCACCAGTATCTATCTATATTACATAACCACCAGTATCTATCTATATTACATAACCAGCAGCCACCAGTATCTATCTATATTACATAACCAGCAGCCACCAGTATCTATCTATATTACATAACCACCAGTATCTATCTATATTACATAACCAGCAGCCACCAGTATCTATCTATATTACATAACCAGCAGCCACCAGTATCTATCTATTTTACATAACCACCAGTATCTATCTATATTACATAACCAGCAGCCACCAGTATCCATCTATATTACATAACCACCAGCCACCAGTATCTATCTATATTACATAACCACCAGTATCTATCTATATTACATAACCACCAGCCACCAGTATCTATCTATATTACATAACCAGCAGCCACCAGTATCTATCTATATTACATAACCAGCAGCCACCAGTATCTATCTATATTACATAACCAGCAGTATCTATCTATATTACATAACCACCAGCCACCAGTATCTATCTATATTACATAACCACCAGCCACCAGTATCTATCTATATTACATAACCAGCAGCCACCAGTATCTATCTATATTACATAACCAGCAGCCACCAGTATCTATCTATATTACATAACCACCAGTATCTATCTATATTACATAACCAGCAGCCACCAGTATCTATCTATATTACATAACCAGCAGTATCTATCTATATTACATAACCACCAGCCACCAGTATCTATCTATATTACATAACCACCAGCCACCAGTATCTATCTATATTACATAACCAGCAGCCACCAGTATCTATCTATATTACATAACCAGCAGCCACCAGTATCTATCTATATTACATAACCACCAGTATCTATCTATATTACATAACCAGCAGCCACCAGTATCTATCTATATTACATAACCAGCAGCCACCAGTATCTATCTATATTACATAACCAGCAGCCAGCAGTATCTATCTATATTTCATAACCAGCAGCCACCAGTATCTATCTATATTACATAACCAGCAGCCACCAGTATCTATCTATATTACATAACCACCAGTATCTATCTATATTACATAACCAGCAGCCACCAGTATCCATCTATATTACATAACCACCAGCCACCAGTATCTATCTATATTACATAACCACCAGTATCTATCTATATTACATAACCACCAGCCACCAGTATCTATCTATATTACATAACCACCAGTGTCTATCTATATTACATAACCAGAAGCCACCAGTATCTATCTATATTACATAACCACCAGTATCTATCTATATTACATAACCACCAGTGTCTATCTATATTACATAACCACCAGTGTCTATCTATATTACATAACCAGCATCCACCAGTATCTATCTATATTACATAACCAGCAGTATCTATCTATATTTCATAACCAGCAGCCACCTGTATCTATCTATATTACATAACCAGCAGCCACCAGTATCTATCTATATTACATAACCACCAGTATCTATCTATATTACATAACCAGCAGCCAGCAGTATCTATCTATATTTCATAACCAGCAGCCACCAGTATCTATCTATATTACATAACTAGCAGCCACCAGTATCTATCTATATTACATAACCAGCAGCCACCAGTATCTATCTATATTACATAACCACCAGTATCTATCTATATTACATAACCAGCAGCCACCAGTATCCATCTATATTACATAACCACCAGCCACCAGTATCTATCTATATTACATAACCACCAGTATCTATCTATATTACATAACCACCAGCCACCAGTATCTATCTATATTACATAACCACCAGTGTCTATCTATATTACATAACCAGCAGCCACCAGTATCTATCTATATTACATAACCACCAGTGTCTATCTATATTACATAACCACCAGTGTCTATCTATATTACATAACCACCAGTGTCTATCTATATTACATAACCAGCAGCCACCAGTATCTATCTATATTACATAACCACCAGTATCTATCTATATTACATAACCACCAGTATCTATCTATATTACATAACCACCAGTGTCTATCTATATTACATAACCAGCAGCCACCAGTATCTATCTATATTACATAACCACCAGTGTCTATCTATATTACATAACCACCAGCCACCAGTATCTATCTATATTACATAACTAGCAGCCACCAGTATCTATCTATATTACATAACCAGCAGCCACCAGTATCTATCTATATTACATAACCACCAGCCACCAGTATCTATCTGTATTACATAACCACCAGTGTCTATCTATATTACATAACCAGCAGCCACCAGTATCTATCTATATTACATAACCAGCAGCCACCAGTATCTATCTATATTACATAACCACCAGTATCTATCTATATTACATAACCTCCAGTATCTATCTATATTTAATAACCAGCAGTCTACAGTATAGATTATATATTAGTATATTTAGTAGTACTATATTTAATAACACATACCTTTTACATTTGGATGCTTGAAATGTTGAGATTTTATATGAGAGTATTACTTTACAATACATAACAAAAAAGTGCTAATATACATATTCATAAATATCATGTATAGATTTGTAATATGCATTTCCTATTTCTCTCATCACACTGTCTTGGTTCAGTACCTTAGGACATCACCAGTAGGACCTTTTCATTTGCAGACTAGTGTAGTGTGACTTCCCATCACCTGTCCAAACACACAACCCAAACAACCAAAGCATAGCTCACATTCCTTAAGACTTCATTACTGTTTAAATAATCTGCCATTTCTCCTTCATTAAAAAAAGACCCGTTTCAATAATAAAATGAAAATAAAGTTAGTGTTGTAATATAAACTGTGTTTAGTTTCCTGCTTCCTGTGGTAAAACGAAGCTGTGGCAGGGAAGAGAGCTGACTTCATATCCTGGGTTGACTTTAATTGGTGTTTGTCAAGTGCTCAAGGAAAGATAAGTGCAAACGCTGGATTGCAGAATATTAATAGAGCCGGTGGCCAAATGTTTGTTAAGGCCACAGCAAACTGTTGAAAGTGTGTTGTGTTGCTCTGCCAGGTCTGAAGCTATACCAGCAGCAGCCAACTCTAGTTTAGAGCCCTGGTGTTACGAATGTTAATAGTCCTAGTGATAGGTATGTTTAGAGTCCTAGTGATATGTATGTTTAGAGTCCTGGTGATAGGTATGTTTAGAGTCCTAGTGATAGGTATGTTAATAGTCCTAGTGATAGGTATGTTTAGAGTCCTAGTGATGGGTATGTTTAGAGCCCTAGTGATAGGTATGTTTAGAGCCCTAGTGATAGGTATGTTTAGAGTCCTAGTGATAGGTATGTTTAGAGTCCTAGTGATAGGTATGTTTAGAGTCCTAGTGATAGGTATGTTTAGAGTCCTAGTGATAGGTATGTTTAGAGTCCTAGTGATAGGTATGTTTAGAGTCCTAGTGATAGGTATGTTTAGAATCCTAGTGATAGGTATGTTTAGAGTCCTAGTGATAGGTATGTTTAGAGTCCTGGTGATAGGTATGTTTAGAGTCCTAGTGATAGGTATGTTTAGAGTCCTAGTGATAGGTATGTTTAGAGTCCTAGTGATAGGTATGTTTAGAGTCCAAGTGATAGGTATGTTTAGAGTCCTAGTGATAGGTATGTTTAGAGTCCTGGTGATAGGTATGTTTAGAGTCCTGGTGATAGGTATGTTTAGAGTCCTAGTGATAGGTATGTTAATAGTCCTAGTGATAGGTATGTTTAGAGTCCTAGTGATAGGTATGTTTAGAGTCCTAGTGATAGGTATGTTTAGAGTCCTAGTGATAGGTATGTTTAGAGTCCTAGTGATAGGTATGTTTAGAGTCCTGGTGATAGGTATGTTTAGAGTCCTAGTGATGGGTATGTTAATAGTCCTAGTGATAGGTATGTTTAGAGTCCTAGTGATAGGTATGTTTAGAGCCCTAGTGATAGGTATGTTTAGAGTCCTAGTGATAGGTATGTTTAGAGTCCTAGTGATAGGTATGTTTAGAGTCCTAGTGATAGGTATGTTTAGAGTCCTAGTGATAGGTATGTTTAGAGTCCTAGTGATAGGTATGTTTAGAGTCCTAGTGATAGGTATGTTAATAGTCCTAGTGATAGGCATGTTTAGAGCCCTAGTGATAGGTATGTTTAGAATCCTGGTGATAGGTATGTTTAGAGCCCTAGTGATAGGTATGTTAATAGTCCTAGTGATAGGTATGTTTAGAGTCCTAGTGATAGGTATGTTTAGAGACCTCAGTGATAGGTATGTTTAGAGTCCTAGTGATAGGTATGTTAATAGTCCTAGTGATAGGTATGTTTAGAGTGCTAGTGATAGGTATGTTTAGAGTCCTAGTGATAGGTATGTTTAGAGTCCTAGTGATAGGTATGTTTAGAGTCCTAGTGATAGGTATGTTAATAGTCCTAGTGATAGGTATGTTTAGAGTCCTAGTGATAGGTATGTTAATAGTCCTAGTGATAGGTATGTTTAGAGCCCTAGCGATAGGTATGTTTAAAGTCCTGGTGATAGGTATGTTTAGAGTCCTAGTGATAGGTATGTTTAGAGTCCTAGTGATAGGTATGTTTAGAGTCCTAGTGATAGGTATGTTTAGAGTCCTAGTGATAGGTATGTTTAGAGTCCTGGTGATAGGTATGTTTAGAGTCCTAGTGATAGGTATGTTAATAGTCCTAGTGATAGGTATGTTTAGAGTCCTAGTGATAGGTATGTTTAGAGCCCTAGTGATAGGTATGTTTAGAGTCCTAGTGATAGGTATGTTTAGAGTCCTAGTGATAGGTATGTTTAGAGTCCTAGTGATAGGTATGTTAATAGTCCTAGTGATAGGTATGTTTAGAGTGCTAGTGATAGGTATGTTTAGAGTCCTAGTGATAGGTATGTTTAGAGTCCTAGTGATAGGTATGTTTAGAGTCCTAGTGATAGGTATGTTAATAGTCCTAGTGATAGGTATGTTTAGAGTCCTAGTGATAGGTATGTTAATAGTCCTAGTGATAGGTATGTTTAGAGCCCTAGCGATAGGTATGTTAAGAGTCCTAGTGATAGGTATGTTTAGAGCCCTAGTGATAGGTATGTTTAGAGTCCTAGTGATAGGTATGTTTAGAGTCCTAGTGATAGGTATGTTTAGAGTCCTAGTGATACGTATGTTTAGAGTCCTAGTGATAGGTATGTTTAGAGTCCTAGTGATAGGTATGTTTAGAGTCCTAGTGATAGGTATGTTTAGAGTCCTAGTGATACGTATGTTTAGAGTCCTAGTGATAGGTATGTTTAGAGCCCTAGTAATAGGTATGTTTAGAGTCCTAGTGATAGGTATGTTTAGAGTCCTAGTGATAGGTATGTTTAGAGTCCTAGTGATAGGTATGTTTAGAGTCCTAGTGTTACAAATATTAACAGTCCAAGTGATAGGTATGTTTAGAGTCCTAGTGATAGGTATGTTAATAGTCCTGGTGATAGGTATGTTAATAGTCCTAGTGATAGGTATGTTAATAGTCCTAGTGATAGGTATGTTTAGAGTCCTAGTGATAGGTATGTTTAGAGTCCTAGTGATAGGTATGTTTAGAGTCCTAGTGATAGGTATGTTAATAGTCCTAGTGATAGGTATGTTTAGAGCCCTAGTGATAGGTATGTTTAGAGCCCTAGTGATAGGTATGTTTAGAGTCCTAGTGATAGGTATGTTTAGAGTCCTAGTGATAGGTATGTTAATAGTCCTAGTGATAGGTATGTTTAGAGTCCTAGTGATAGGTATGTTAATAGTCCTAGTGATAGGTATGTTTAGAGTCCTAGTGATAGGTATGTTTAGAGTCCTAGTGATAGGTATGTTTATAGTCCTAGTGATAGGTATGTTTAGAATCCTAGTGATAGGTATGTTTAGAGTCCTAGTGATAGGTATGTTTAGAGTCCTAGTGATAGGTATGTTTAGAGTCCTAGTGATAGGTATGTTTAGAGTCCTAGTGATAGGTATGTTTATAGTCCTAGTGATAGGTATGTTTAGAGTCCTAGTGATAGGTATGTTTAGAATCCTAGTGATAGGTATGTTTAGAGTCCTAGTGATACGTATGTTTAGAGTCCTAGTGATAGGTATGTTTAGAGTCCTAGTGATAGGTATGTTAATAGTCCTAGTGATAGGTATGTTTAGAGACCTAGTGATAGGTATGTTTAGAGTCCTAGTTATAGGTATGTTTACAGTCCTAGTGATAGGTATGTTTAGAGTCCTAGTGTTACAAATGTTAATAGTCCTAGTGATAGGTATGTTTAGAGTCCTAGTGATAGGTATGTTAATAGTCCTAGTGATAGGTATGTTTAGAGCCCTAGTGATAGGTATGTTTAGAGTCCTAGTGATAGGTATGTTAATAGTCCTAGTGATACGTATGTTTAGAGTCCTAGTGATAGGTATGTTTAGAGTCCTAGTGATAGGTATGTTTAGAGTCCTAGTGATAGGAATGTTTAGAGTCCTAGTGATAGGTATGTTAATAGCCCTAGTGATAGGTATGGTTAGAGCCCTAGTGTTACAAATGTTAATAGTCCTAGTGATAGGTATGTTTAGAGTCCTGGTGATAGTTATGTTTAGAGTCCTGGTGATAGGTATGTTAATAGTCCTAGTGATAGGTATGTTTAGAGTCCTAGTGATAGGTATTTTAATAGTCCTAGTGATAGGTATGTTTAGAGTCCTAGTGATAGGTATGTTAATAGTCCTAGTGATAGGTATGTTTAGAGTCCTAGTGATAGGTATGTTAATAGTCTTAGTGATAGTTATGTTTAGAGTCCTAGTGATAGGTATGTTAATAGTCCTAGTGATAGGTATGTTTAGAGTCCTAGTGATAGGTATGTTTAGAGTACTAGTGATAGGTATGTTTAGAGTCCTAGTGATAGGTATGTTAATAGTCCTAGTGATAGGTATGTTTAGAGCCCTAGTGATAGGTATGTTTAGAGTCCTGGTGATAGGTATGTTTAGAGTCCTAGTGATAGGTATGTTAATAGTCCTAGTGATAGGTATGTTTAGAGTCCTAGTGATAGGTATGTTTAGAGCCCTAGTGATAGGTATGTTTAGAGTCCTAGTGATAGGTATGTTTAGAGTCCTAGTGATAGGTATGTTTAGAGTCCTAGTGATAGGTATGTTAATAGTCCTAGTGATAGGTATGTTTAGAGACCTAGTGATAGGTATGTTTAGAGTCCTAGTTATAGGTATGTTTAGAGTCCTAGTGATAGGTATGTTTAGAGTCCTAGTGATAGGTATGTTTAGAGTCCTAGTGATAGGTATGTTTAGAGTCCTGGTGATAGGTTATGTTTAGAGTCCTAGTGATAGGTATGTTAATAGTCCTAGTGATAGGTATGTTTAGAGTCCTAGTGATAGGTATGTTTAGAGCCCTAGTGATAGGTATGTTTAGAGTCCTAGTGATAGGTATGTTTAGAGTCCTAGTGATAGGTATGTTTAGAGACCTAGTGATAGGTATGTTTAGAGTCCTAGTGATAGGTATGTTAATAGTCCTAGTGATAGGTATGTTTAGAGTCCTAGTGATAGGTATGTTTAGAGTCCTAGTGATAGGTATGTTTAGAGTCCTAGTGATAGGTATGTTTAGAGTCCTAGTGATAGGTATGTTTAGAGTCCTGGTGATAGGTTATGTTTAGAGTCCTAGTGATAGGTATGTTAATAGTCCTAGTGATAGGTATGTTTAGAGTCCTAGTGATAGGTATGTTAATAGTCCTAGTGATAGGTATGTTTAGAGTCCTAGTGATAGGTATGTTTAGAGTCCTAGTGATAGGTATGTTTATAGTCCTAGTGATAGGTATGTTTAGAATCCTAGTGATAGGTATGTTTAGAGTCCTAGTGATAGGTATGTTTAGAGTCCTAGTGATAGGTATGTTAATAGTCCTAGTGATAGGTATATTTAGAGTCCTAGTGATAGGTATGTTTAGAGTCCTAGTGATAGGTATGTTTAGAGTCCTAGTGATAGGTATGTTAATAGTCCTAGTGATAGGTATGTTTAGAGTCCTAGTGATAGGTATGTTTAGAGTCCTAGTGATAGGTATGTTAATAGTCCTAGTGATAGGTATGTTTAGAGACCTAGTGATAGGTATGTTTAGAGTCCTAGTTATAGGTATGTTTAGAGTCCTAGTGATAGGTATGTTTAGAGTCCTAGTGTTACAAAGGTTAATAGTCCTAGTGACAGGTATGTTTAGAGTCCTAGTGATAGGTATGTTAATAGTCCTAGTGATAGGTATGTTTAGAGCCCTAGTGATAGGTATGTTTAGAGTCCTAGTGATAGGTATGTTAATAGTCCTAGTGATACGTATGTTTAGAGTCCTAGTGATAGGTATGTTTAGAGTACTAGTGATAGGTATGTTTAGAGTCCTAGTGATAGGTATGTTAATAGTCCTAGTGATAGGTATGTTAATAGCCCTAGTGATAGGTATGGTTAGAGCCCTAGTGTTACAAATGTTAATAGTCCTAGTGATAGGTATGTTTAGAGTCCTGGTGATAGTTATGTTTAGAGTCCTGGTGATAGGTATGTTAATAGTCCTAGTGATAGGTATGTTTAGAGTCCTAGTGATAGGTATTTTAATAGTCCTAGTGATAGGTATGTTTAGAGTCCTAGTGATAGGTATGTTAATAGTCCTAGTGATAGGTATGTTTAGAGTCCTAGTGATAGGTATGTTAATAGTCCTAGTGATAGTTATGTTTAGAGTCCTAGTGATAGGTATGTTAATAGTCCTAGTGATAGGTATGTTTAGAGTCCTAGTGATAGGTATGTTTAGAGTCCTAGTGATAGGTATGTTTAGAGTCCTAGTGATAGGTATGTTAATAGTCCTAGTGATAGGTATGTTTAGAGCCCTAGTGATAGGTATGTTTAGAGTCCTGGTGATAGGTATGTTTAGAGTCCTAGTGATAGGTATGTTAATAGTCCTAGTGATAGGTATGTTTAGAGTCCTAGTGATAGGTATGTTTAGAGCCCTAGTGATAGGTATGTTTAGAGTCCTAGTGATACGTATGTTTAAAGTCCTAGTGATAGGTATGTTTAGAGTCCTAGTGATAGGTATGTTTAGAGTCCTAGTGATAGGTATGTTTAGAGTCCTGGTGATAGGTTATGTTTAGAGTCCTAGTGATAGGTATGTTTAGAGTCCTAGTGATAGGTATGTTTAGAGTCCTAGTGATAGGTATGTTTAGAGCCCTGGTGACTCCTCCAAGCCTCTCTCCTCCTCTCCTCCCCTCCCTCTCCTCCTCTCCTCCCCAGCCTCTCACCTTCCTCTCCTCCTCTCCTCCCCAGCCTCTCACCTTCCTCTCCTCCTCTCCTGCCAAGCCTCTCACCTTCCTCTCCTCCTCTCCTCCCCACCCTCTCCTCCTCTCCTCCCCAGCCTCTCACCTTCCTCTCCTCCTCTCCTGCCAAGCCTCTCACCTTCCTCTCCTCCTCTCCTCCCTAGTCTCTCACCTTCCTCTCCTCCTCTCCTCCCCATCCTCGCACCTTCCTCTCCTCCTCTCCTCCCCAGCCTCTCACCTTCCTCTCCTCCTCTCCTCCCCACCCTCTACTCCTCTCCTCCCTAGTCTCTCACCTTCCTCTCCTCCTCTCCTCCCCAGCCTCTCACCTTCCTCTCCTCCTCTCCTCCCAAGCCTCTCACCTTCCTCTCCTCCTCTCCTCCCTAGTCTCTCACCTTCTTCTCCTCCTCTCCTCCCCAGCCTCTCACTTTCCTCTCCTCCTCTCCTTCCCATCCTCTCACCTTCCTCTCCATCAGTTGAATCACTCCAATGAGGGGTTTCTGGAGCCAACAAGCCACTTCACAGATATCTGTTGGGTGTTGAGTCTCTGTATGGAGCGTTGTCCTCTAGAGTAGTCAGTTACCCAGCAGGTCACACTGTAGTGTGTGTTTCCATTCCATAGTAAAGACAGTGTCTAGAATGGTATAGTTCAACCTCTGACCTGCCGGTAGACTGGGTGGAACATTATGACTGCTCTTCTCCCAGTGGGCTGTGATGTCAGTTAGGATTGAGTCAATGCTGTTGTTACTGACCTCTGACCTACCAGGCTCTCTGGACAGCAGCCTTGTGTCATGTTAACTTATGCTGGCTTGCAGATGCCAGCTGCTTTACCAAGGAACAGTTAAAAACTTCTAGGAGAGAGGTACTCGCTGTCCGTTATTCTGTCTGTCGTTTCTATGTTATCTGGACATGTTCACTCGCTGTCCATTATTCTGTCTGTCATCTCTATGGTAACTGGACATGGTCACTCGCTGTCCGTTATTCTGTCTGTCATCTCTATGGTAACTGGACATGGTCACTCGCTGTCCGTTATTCTGTCTGTCATCTCTATGGTAACTGGACATGGTCACTCGCTGTCCGTTATTCTGTCTGTCATCTCTATGGTAACTGGACATGGTCACTCGCTGTCCGTTATTCTGTCTGTCATCTCTATGGTAACTGGACATGGTCACTCGCTGTCCGTTATTCTGTCTGTCATCTCTATGGTAACTGGACATGGTCACTCGCTGTCCGTTATTCTGTCTGTCATCTCTATGGTAACTGGACATGGTCACTCGCTGTCCGTTATTCTGTCTGTCATCTCTATGGTAACTGGACATGGTCACTCGCTGTCCGTTATTCTGTCTGTCATCTCTATGGTAACTGGACATGGTCACTCGCTGTCCGTTATTCTGTCTGTCATCTCTATGGTAACTGGACATGGTCACTCGCTGTCCGTTATTCTGTCTGTCATCTCTATGGTAACTGGACATGGTCACTCGCTGTCCGTTATTCTGTCTGTCATCTCTATGGTAACTGGACATGGTCACTCGCTGTCCGTTATTCTGTCTGTCATCTCTATGGTAACTGGACATGGTCACTCGCTGTCCGTTATTCTGTCTGTCATCTCTATGGTAACTGGACATGGTCACCCGCTGTCCGTTATTCTGTCTGTCATCTCTATGGTAACTGGACATGGTCACCCGCTGTCCGTTATTCTGTCTGTCATCTCTATGGTAACTGGACATGGTCACTCGCTGTCCGTTATTCTGTCTGTCATCTCTATGGTAACTGGACATGGTCACTCGCTGTCAGTTATTCTGTCTGTCATCTCTATGGTAACTGGACATGGTCACTCGCTGTCCGTTATTCTGTCTGTCATCTCTATGGTAACTGGACATGGTCACTCGCTGTCCGTTATTCTGTCTGTCATCTCTATGGTAACTGGACATGGTCACTCGCTGTCCGTTATTCTGTCTGTCATCTCTATGGTAACTGGACATGGTCACTCGCTGTCCGTTATTCTGTCTGTCATCTCTATGGTAACTGGACATGGTCACTCGGCCTAGTCCGACTCGCTGTCCGTTATTCTGTCTGTCATCTCTATGGTAACTGGACATGTTCACTCGCTGTCCGTTATTCTGTCTGTCATCTCTATGGTAACTGGACATGTTCACTCGCTGTCCGTTATTCTGTCTGTCATCTCTATGGTAACTGGACATGGTCACTCGCTGTCCGTTATTCTGTCTGTCATCTCTATGGTAACTGGACATGGTCACTCGCTGTCCGTTATTCTGTCTGTCATCTCTATGGTAACTGGACATGGTCACTCGCTGTCCGTTATTCTGTCTGTCATCTCTATGGTAACTGGACATGGTCACTCGCTGTCCGTTATTCTGTCTGTCATCTCTATGGTAACTGGACATGGTCACTCGCTGTCCGTTATTCTGTCTGTCATCTCTATGGTAACTGGACATGGTCACTCGCTGTCCGTTATTCTGTATGTCATCTCTATGGTAACTGGACATGGTCACTCGCTGTCCGTTATTCTGTCTGTCATCTCTATGGTAACTGGACATGGTCACTCGCTGTCCGTTATTCTGTCTGTCATCTCTATGGTAACTGGACATGGTCACTCGCTGTCCGTTATTCTGTCTGTCATCTCTATGGTAACTGGACATGGTCACCCGCTGTCCGTTATTCTGTCTGTCATCTCTATGGTAACTGGACATGGTCACCCGCTGTCCGTTATTCTGTCTGTCATCTCTATGGTAACTGGACATGGTCACTCGCTGTCCGTTATTCTGTCTGTCATCTCTATGGTAACTGGACATGGTCACTCGCTGTCCGTTATTCTGTCTGTCATCTCTATGGTAACTGGACATGGTCACTCGCTGTCCGTTATTCTGTCTGTCATCTCTATGGTAACTGGACATGGTCACTCGCTGTCCGTTATTCTGTCTGTCATCTCTATGGTAACTGGACATGGTCACTCGCTGTCCGTTATTCTGTCTGTCATCTCTATGGTAACTGGACATGGTCACTCGCTGTCCGTTATTCTGTCTGTCATCTCTATGGTAACTGGACATGGTCACCCGCTGTCCGTTATTCTGTCTGTCATCTCTATGGTAACTGGACATGGTCACCCGCTGTCCGTTATTCTGTCTGTCATCTCTATGGTAACTGGACATGGTATCTCGCTGTCCGTTATTCTGTCTGTCATCTCTATGGTAACTGGACATGGTCACTCGCTGTCCGTTATTCTGTCTGTCATCTCTATGGTAACTGGACATGGTCACTCGCTGTCCGTTATTCTGTCTGTCATCTCTATGGTAACTGGACATGGTCACTCGCTGTCCGTTATTCTGTCTGTCATCTCTATGGTAACTGGACATGGTCACTCGCTGTCCGTTATTCTGTCTGTCATCTCTATGGTAACTGGACATGGTCCCCCGCTGTCCGTTATTCTGTCTGTCATCTCTATGGTAACTGGACATGGTCACCCGCTGTCCGTTATTCTGTCTGTCATCTCTATGGTAACTGGACATGGTCACCCGCTGTCCGTTATTCTGTCTGTCATCTCTATGGTAACTGGACATGGTCACTCGCTGTCCGTTATTCTGTCTGTCATCTCTATGGTAACTGGACATGGTCACTCGCTGTCCGTTATTCTGTCTGTCATCTCTATGGTAACTGGACATGGTCACTCGCTGTCCGTTATTCTGTCTGTCATCTCTATGGTAACTGGACATGGTCACCCGCTGTCCGTTATTCTGTCTGTCATCTCTATGGTAACTGGACATGGTCACCCGCTGTCCGTTATTCTGTCTGTCATCTCTATGGTAACTGGACATGGTCACTCGCTGTCCGTTATTCTGTCTGTCATCTCTATGGTAACTGGACATGGTCACTCGCTGTCCGTTATTCTGTCTGTCATCTCTATGGTAACTGGACATGGTCACTCGCTGTCCGTTATTCTGTCTGTCATCTCTATGGTAACTGGACATGGTCACCCGCTGTCCGTTATTCTGTCTGTCATCTCTATGGTAACTGGACATGGTCACTCGCTGTCCGTTATTCTGTCTGTCATCTCTATGGTAACTGGACATGGTCACTCGCTGTCCGTTATTCTGTCTGTCATCTCTATGGTAACTGGACATGGTCACTCGCTGTCCGTTATTCTGTCTGTCATCTCTATGGTAACTGGACATGGTCACTCGCTGTCCGTTATTCTGTCTGTCATCTCTATGGTAACTGGACATGGTCACTCGCTGTCCGTTATTCTGTCTGTCATCTCTATGGTAACTGGACATGGTCACTCGCTGTCCGTTATTCTGTCTGTCATCTCTATGGTAACTGGACATGGTCACCCGCTGTCCGTTATTCTGTCTGTCATCTCTATGGTAACTGGACATGGTATCTCGCTGTCCGTTATTCTGTCTGTCATCTCTATGGTAACTGGACATGGTCACTCGCTGTCCGTTATTCTGTCTGTCATCTCTATGGTAACTGGACATGGTCACTCGCTGTCCGTTATTCTGTCTGTCATCTCTATGGTAACTGGACATGGTCACTCGCTGTCCGTTATTCTGTCTGTCATCTCTATGGTAACTGGACATGGTCACTCGCTGTCCGTTATTCTGTCTGTCATCTCTATGGTAACTGGACATGGTCACTCGCTGTCCGTTATTCTGTCTGTCATCTCTATGGTAACTGGACATGGTCACCCGCTGTCCGTTATTCTGTCTGTCATCTCTATGGTAACTGGACATGGTATCTCGCTGTCCGTTATTCTGTCTGTCATCTCTATGGTAACTGGACATGGTCACTCGCTGTCCGTTATTCTGTCTGTCATCTCTATGGTAACTGGACATGGTCACTCGCTGTCCGTTATTCTGTCTGTCATCTCTATGGTAACTGGACATGGTCACTCGCTGTCCGTTATTCTGTCTGTCATCTCTATGGTAACTGGACATGGTCACTCGCTGTCCGTTATTCTGTCTGTCATCTCTATGGTAACTGGACATGGTCACTCGCTGTCCGTTATTCTGTCTGTCATCTCTATGGTAACTGGACATGGTCACTCGCTGTCCGTTATTCTGTCTGTCATCTCTATGGTAACTGGACATGGTCCCCCGCTGTCCGTTATTCTGTCTGTCATCTCTATGGTAACTGGACATGGTCACCCGCTGTCCGTTATTCTGTCTGTCATCTCTATGGTAACTGGACATGGTCACCCGCTGTCCGTTATTCTGTCTGTCATCTCTATGGTAACTGGACATGGTCACTCGCTGTCCGTTATTCTGTCTGTCATCTCTATGGTAACTGGACATGGTCACTCGCTGTCCGTTATTCTGTCTGTCATCTCTATGGTAACTGGACATGGTCACTCGCTGTCCGTTATTCTGTCTGTCATCTCTATGGTAACTGGACATGGTCACTCGCTGTCCGTTATTCTGTCTGTCATCTCTATGGTAACTGGACATGGTCACTCGCTGTCCGTTATTCTGTCTGTCATCTCTATGGTAACTGGACATGGTCACCCGCTGTCCGTTATTCTGTCTGTCATCTCTATGGTAACTGGACATGGTCACCCGCTGTCCGTTATTCTGTCTGTCATCTCTATGGTAACTGGACATGGTCACTCGCTGTCCGTTATTCTGTCTGTCATCTCTATGGTAACTGGACATGGTCACTCGCTGTCAGTTATTCTGTCTGTCATCTCTATGGTAACTGGACATGGTCACTCGCTGTCCGTTATTCTGTCTGTCATCTCTATGGTAACTGGACATGGTCACTCGCTGTCCGTTATTCTGTCTGTCATCTCTATGGTAACTGGACATGGTCACTCGCTGTCCGTTATTCTGTCTGTCATCTCTATGGTAACTGGACATGGTCACTCGCTGTCCGTTATTCTGTCTGTCATCTCTATGGTAACTGGACATGGTCACTCGCTGTCCGTTATTCTGTCTGTCATCTCTATGGTAACTGGACATGGTCACTCGCTGTCCGTTATTCTGTCTGTCATCTCTATGGTAACTGGACATGGTCACTCGCTGTCCGTTATTCTGTCTGTCATCTCTATGGTAACTGGACATGTTCACTCGCTGTCCGTTATTCTGTCTGTCATCTCTATGGTAACTGGACATGTTCACTCGCTGTCCGTTATTCTGTCTGTCATCTCTATGGTAACTGGACATGGTCACTCGCTGTCCGTTATTCTGTCTGTCATCTCTATGGTAACTGGACATGGTCACTCGCTGTCCGTTATTCTGTCTGTCATCTCTATGGTAACTGGACATGGTCACTCGCTGTCCGTTATTCTGTCTGTCATCTCTATGGTAACTGGACATGGTCACTCGCTGTCCGTTATTCTGTCTGTCATCTCTATGGTAACTGGACATGGTCACTCGCTGTCCGTTATTCTGTCTGTCATCTCTATGGTAACTGGACATGGTCACTCGCTGTCCGTTATTCTGTCTGTCATCTCTATGGTAACTGGACATGTTCACTCGCTGTCCGTTATTCTGTCTGTCATCTCTATGGTAACTGGACATGTTCACTCGCTGTCCGTTATTCTGTCTGTCATCTCTATGGTAACTGGACATGGTCACTCGCTGTCCGTTATTCTGTCTGTCATCTCTATGGTAACTGGACATGGTCACTCGCTGTCCGTTATTCTGTCTGTCATCTCTATGGTAACTGGACATGGTCACTCGCTGTCCGTTATTCTGTCTGTCATCTCTATGGTAACTGGACATGGTCACTCGCTGTCCGTTATTCTGTCTGTCATCTCTATGGTAACTGGACATGGTCACTCGCTGTCCGTTATTCTGTCTGTCATCTCTATGGTAACTGGACATGGTCACTCGCTGTCCGTTATTCTGTATGTCATCTCTATGGTAACTGGACATGGTCACTCGCTGTCCGTTATTCTGTCTGTCATCTCTATGGTAACTGGACATGGTCACTCGCTGTCCGTTATTCTGTCTGTCATCTCTATGGTAACTGGACATGGTCACTCGCTGTCCGTTATTCTGTCTGTCATCTCTATGGTAACTGGACATGGTCACCCGCTGTCCGTTATTCTGTCTGTCATCTCTATGGTAACTGGACATGGTCACCCGCTGTCCGTTATTCTGTCTGTCATCTCTATGGTAACTGGACATGGTCACTCGCTGTCCGTTATTCTGTCTGTCATCTCTATGGTAACTGGACATGGTCACTCGCTGTCCGTTATTCTGTCTGTCATCTCTATGGTAACTGGACATGGTCACTCGCTGTCCGTTATTCTGTCTGTCATCTCTATGGTAACTGGACATGGTCACTCGCTGTCCGTTATTCTGTCTGTCATCTCTATGGTAACTGGACATGGTCACTCGCTGTCCGTTATTCTGTCTGTCATCTCTATGGTAACTGGACATGGTCACTCGCTGTCCGTTATTCTGTCTGTCATCTCTATGGTAACTGGACATGGTCACCCGCTGTCCGTTATTCTGTCTGTCATCTCTATGGTAACTGGACATGGTCACCCGCTGTCCGTTATTCTGTCTGTCATCTCTATGGTAACTGGACATGGTATCTCGCTGTCCGTTATTCTGTCTGTCATCTCTATGGTAACTGGACATGGTCACTCGCTGTCCGTTATTCTGTCTGTCATCTCTATGGTAACTGGACATGGTCACTCGCTGTCCGTTATTCTGTCTGTCATCTCTATGGTAACTGGACATGGTCACTCGCTGTCCGTTATTCTGTCTGTCATCTCTATGGTAACTGGACATGGTCACTCGCTGTCCGTTATTCTGTCTGTCATCTCTATGGTAACTGGACATGGTCCCCCGCTGTCCGTTATTCTGTCTGTCATCTCTATGGTAACTGGACATGGTCACCCGCTGTCCGTTATTCTGTCTGTCATCTCTATGGTAACTGGACATGGTCACCCGCTGTCCGTTATTCTGTCTGTCATCTCTATGGTAACTGGACATGGTCACTCGCTGTCCGTTATTCTGTCTGTCATCTCTATGGTAACTGGACATGGTCACTCGCTGTCCGTTATTCTGTCTGTCATCTCTATGGTAACTGGACATGGTCACTCGCTGTCCGTTATTCTGTCTGTCATCTCTATGGTAACTGGACATGGTCACCCGCTGTCCGTTATTCTGTCTGTCATCTCTATGGTAACTGGACATGGTCACCCGCTGTCCGTTATTCTGTCTGTCATCTCTATGGTAACTGGACATGGTCACTCGCTGTCCGTTATTCTGTCTGTCATCTCTATGGTAACTGGACATGGTCACTCGCTGTCCGTTATTCTGTCTGTCATCTCTATGGTAACTGGACATGGTCACTCGCTGTCCGTTATTCTGTCTGTCATCTCTATGGTAACTGGACATGGTCACCCGCTGTCCGTTATTCTGTCTGTCATCTCTATGGTAACTGGACATGGTCACTCGCTGTCCGTTATTCTGTCTGTCATCTCTATGGTAACTGGACATGGTCACTCGCTGTCCGTTATTCTGTCTGTCATCTCTATGGTAACTGGACATGGTCACTCGCTGTCCGTTATTCTGTCTGTCATCTCTATGGTAACTGGACATGGTCACTCGCTGTCCGTTATTCTGTCTGTCATCTCTATGGTAACTGGACATGGTCACTCGCTGTCCGTTATTCTGTCTGTCATCTCTATGGTAACTGGACATGGTCACTCGCTGTCCGTTATTCTGTCTGTCATCTCTATGGTAACTGGACATGGTCACCCGCTGTCCGTTATTCTGTCTGTCATCTCTATGGTAACTGGACATGGTATCTCGCTGTCCGTTATTCTGTCTGTCATCTCTATGGTAACTGGACATGGTCACTCGCTGTCCGTTATTCTGTCTGTCATCTCTATGGTAACTGGACATGGTCACTCGCTGTCCGTTATTCTGTCTGTCATCTCTATGGTAACTGGACATGGTCACTCGCTGTCCGTTATTCTGTCTGTCATCTCTATGGTAACTGGACATGGTCACTCGCTGTCCGTTATTCTGTCTGTCATCTCTATGGTAACTGGACATGGTCACTCGCTGTCCGTTATTCTGTCTGTCATCTCTATGGTAACTGGACATGGTCACCCGCTGTCCGTTATTCTGTCTGTCATCTCTATGGTAACTGGACATGGTATCTCGCTGTCCGTTATTCTGTCTGTCATCTCTATGGTAACTGGACATGGTCACTCGCTGTCCGTTATTCTGTCTGTCATCTCTATGGTAACTGGACATGGTCACTCGCTGTCCGTTATTCTGTCTGTCATCTCTATGGTAACTGGACATGGTCACTCGCTGTCCGTTATTCTGTCTGTCATCTCTATGGTAACTGGACATGGTCACTCGCTGTCCGTTATTCTGTCTGTCATCTCTATGGTAACTGGACATGGTCACTCGCTGTCCGTTATTCTGTCTGTCATCTCTATGGTAACTGGACATGGTCACTCGCTGTCCGTTATTCTGTCTGTCATCTCTATGGTAACTGGACATGGTCCCCCGCTGTCCGTTATTCTGTCTGTCATCTCTATGGTAACTGGACATGGTCACCCGCTGTCCGTTATTCTGTCTGTCATCTCTATGGTAACTGGACATGGTCACCCGCTGTCCGTTATTCTGTCTGTCATCTCTATGGTAACTGGACATGGTCACTCGCTGTCCGTTATTCTGTCTGTCATCTCTATGGTAACTGGACATGGTCACTCGCTGTCCGTTATTCTGTCTGTCATCTCTATGGTAACTGGACATGGTCACTCGCTGTCCGTTATTCTGTCTGTCATCTCTATGGTAACTGGACATGGTCACCCGCTGTCCGTTATTCTGTCTGTCATCTCTATGGTAACTGGACATGGTCACCCGCTGTCCGTTATTCTGTCTGTCATCTCTATGGTAACTGGACATGGTCACTCGCTGTCCGTTATTCTGTCTGTCATCTCTATGGTAACTGGACATGGTCACTCGCTGTCCGTTATTCTGTCTGTCATCTCTATGGTAACTGGACATGGTCACTCGCTGTCCGTTATTCTGTCTGTCATCTCTATGGTAACTGGACATGGTCACCCGCTGTCCGTTATTCTGTCTGTCATCTCTATGGTAACTGGACATGGTCACTCGCTGTCCGTTATTCTGTCTGTCATCTCTATGGTAACTGGACATGGTCACTCGCTGTCCGTTATTCTGTCTGTCATCTCTATGGTAACTGGACATGGTCACTCGCTGTCCGTTATTCTGTCTGTCATCTCTATGGTAACTGGACATGGTCACTCGCTGTCCGTTATTCTGTCTGTCATCTCTATGGTAACTGGACATGGTCACTCGCTGTCCGTTATTCTGTCTGTCATCTCTATGGTAACTGGACATGGTCACTCGCTGTCCGTTATTCTGTCTGTCATCTCTATGGTAACTGGACATGGTCACCCGCTGTCCGTTATTCTGTCTGTCATCTCTATGGTAACTGGACATGGTATCTCGCTGTCCGTTATTCTGTCTGTCATCTCTATGGTAACTGGACATGGTCACTCGCTGTCCGTTATTCTGTCTGTCATCTCTATGGTAACTGGACATGGTCACTCGCTGTCCGTTATTCTGTCTGTCATCTCTATGGTAACTGGACATGGTCACTCGCTGTCCGTTATTCTGTCTGTCATCTCTATGGTAACTGGACATGGTCACTCGCTGTCAGTTATTCTGTCTGTCATCTCTATGGTAACTGGACATGGTCCCTCGCTGTCCGTTATTCTGTCTGTCATCTCTATGGTAACTGGACATGTTCACTCGCTGTCCGTTATTCTGTCTGTCATCTCTATGGTAACTGGACATGGTCACTCGCTGTCCGTTATTCTGTCTGTCATCTCTATGGTAACTGGACATGGTCACTCGCTGTCAGTTATTCTGTCTGTCATCTCTATGGTAACTGGACATTGTCACTCGCTGTCCGTTATTCTGTCTGTCATCTCTATGGTAACTGGACATGTTTACTCGCTGTCCGTTATTCTGTCTGTCATCTCTATGGTAACTGGACATGGTCACTCGCTGTCCGTTATTCTGTCTGTCATCTCTATGGTAACTGGACATGTTCACTCGCTGTCCGTTATTCTGTCTGTCATCTCTATGGTAACTGGACATGGTCACTCGCTGTCCGTTATTCTGTCTGTCATCTCTATGGTAACTGGACATGGTCACCCGCTGTCCGTTATTCTGTCTGTCATCTCTATGGTAACTGGACATGGTCACTCGCTGTCCGTTATTCTGTCTGTCATCTCTATGGTAACTGGACATGGTCACTCGCTGTCCGTTATTCTGTCTGTCATCTCTATGGTAACTGGACATGGTCACCCGCTGTCCGTTATTCTGTCTGTCATCTCTATGGTAACTGGACATGGTCACCCGCTGTCCGTTATTCTGTCTGTCATCTCTATGGTAACTGGACATGGTATCTCGCTGTCCGTTATTCTGTCTGTCATCTCTATGGTAACTGGACATGGTCACTCGCTGTCCGTTATTCTGTCTGTCATCTCTATGGTAACTGGACATGGTCACTCGCTGTCCGTTATTCTGTCTGTCATCTCTATGGTAACTGGACATGGTCACTCGCTGTCCGTTATTCTGTCTGTCATCTCTATGGTAACTGGACATGGTCACTCGCTGTCCGTTATTCTGTCTGTCATCTCTATGGTAACTGGACATGGTCACTCGCTGTCCGTTATTCTGTCTGTCATCTCTATGGTAACTGGACATGGTCACTCGCTGTCCGTTATTCTGTCTGTCATCTCTATGGTAACTGGACATGGTCACTCGCTGTCCGTTATTCTGTCTGTCATCTCTATGGTAACTGGACATGGTCACTCGCTGTCCGTTATTCTGTCTGTCATCTCTATGGTAACTGGACATGGTCACTCGCTGTCCGTTATTCTGTCTGTCATCTCTATGGTAACTGGACATGGTCACTCGCTGTCCGTTATTCTGTCTGTCATCTCTATGGTAACTGGACATGGTCACTCGCTGTCCGTTATTCTGTCTGTCATCTCTATGGTAACTGGACATGGTCACTCGCTGTCCGTTATTCTGTCTGTCATCTCTATGGTAACTGGACATGGTCACTCGCTGTCCGTTATTCTGTCTGTCATCTCTATGGTAACTGGACATGGTCACTCGCTGTCCGTTATTTCGTCTGTCATCTCTATGGTAACTGGACATGGTCACTCGCTGTCCGTTATTCTGTCTGTCATCTCTATGGTAACTGGACATGGTCACTCGCTGTCCGTTATTCTGTCTGTCATCTCTATGGTAACTGGACATGGTCACCCGCTGTCCGTTATTCTGTCTGTCATCTCTATGGTAACTGGACATGGTCACCCGCTGTCCGTTATTCTGTCTGTCATATCTATGGTAACTGGACATGGTCACCCGCTGTCCGTTATTCTGTCTGTCATCTCTATGGTAACTGGACATGGTATCTCGCTGTCCGTTATTCTGTCTGTCATCTCTATGGTAACTGGACATGGTCACTCGCTGTCCGTTATTCTGTCTGTCATCTCTATGGTAACTGGACATGGTCACTCGCTGTCCGTTATTCTGTCTGTCATCTCTATGGTAACTGGACATGGTCACTCGCTGTCCGTTATTCTGTCTGTCATCTCTATGGTAACTGGACATGGTCACTCGCTGTTCGTTATTCTGTCTGTCATCTCTATGGTAACTGGACATGGTCCCCCGCTGTCCGTTATTCTGTCTGTCATCTCTATGGTAACTGGACATGGTCACCCGCTGTCCGTTATTCTGTCTGTCATCTCTATGGTAACTGGACATGGTCACTCGCTGTCCGTTATTCTGTCTGTCATCTCTATGGTAACTGGACATGGTCACTCGCTGTCCGTTATTCTGTCTGTCATCTCTATGGTAACTGGACATGGTCACTCGCTGTCCGTTATTCTGTCTGTCATCTCTATGGTAACTGGACATGGTCACTCGCTGTCCGTTATTCTGTCTGTCATCTCTATGGTAACTGGACATGGTCACCCGCTGTCCGTTATTCTGTCTGTCATCTCTATGGTAACTGGACATGGTCACTCGCTGTCCGTTATTCTGTCTGTCATCTCTATGGTAACTGGACATGGTCACTCGCTGTCCGTTATTCTGTCTGTCATCTCTATGGTAACTGGACATGGTCACTCGCTGTCCGTTATTCTGTCTGTCATCTCTATGGTAACTGGACATGGTCACTCGCTGTCCGTTATTCTGTCTGTCATCTCTATGGTAACTGGACATGGTCACCCGCTGTCCGTTATTCTGTCTGTCATCTCTATGGTAACTGGACATGGTATCTCGCTGTCCGTTATTCTGTCTGTCATCTCTATGGTAACTGGACATGGTCACTCGCTGTCCGTTATTCTGTCTGTCATCTCTATGGTAACTGGACATGGTCACTCGCTGTCCGTTATTCTGTCTGTCATCTCTATGGTAACTGGACATGGTCACTCGCTGTCCGTTATTCTGTCTGTCATCTCTATGGTAACTGGACATGGTCACTCGCTGTCCGTTATTCTGTCTGTCATCTCTATGGTAACTGGACATGGTCACCCGCTGTCCGTTATTCTGTCTGTCATCTCTATGGTAACTGGACATGGTCACCCGCTGTCCGTTATTCTGTCTGTCATCTCTATGGTAACTGGACATGGTATCTCGCTGTCCGTTATTCTGTCTGTCATCTCTATGGTAACTGGACATGGTCACCCGCTGTCCGTTATTCTGTCTGTCATCTCTATGGTAACTGGACATGGTCACTCGCTGTCCGTTATTCTGTCTGTCATCTCTATGGTAACTGGACATGGTCACTCGCTGTCCGTTATTCTGTCTGTCATCTCTATGGTAACTGGACATGGTCACTCGCTGTCCGTTATTCTGTCTGTCATCTCTATGGTAACTGGACATGGTCACTCGCTGTCCGTTATTCTGTCTGTCATCTCTATGGTAACTGGACATGGTCACTCGCTGTCCGTTATTCTGTCTGTCATCTCTATGGTAACTGGACATGGTCACTCGCTGTCCGTTATTCTGTCTGTCATCTCTATGGTAACTGGACATGGTCACTCGCTGTCCGTTATTCTGTCTGTCATCTCTATGGTAACTGGACATGGTCACTCGCTGTCCGTTATTCTGTCTGTCATCTCTATGGTAACTGGACATGGTCACTCGCTGTCCGTTATTCTGTCTGTCATCTCTATGGTAACTGGACATGGTCACTCGCTGTCCGTTATTCTGTCTGTCATCTCTATGGTAACTGGACATGGTCACTCGCTGTCCGTTATTCTGTCTGTCATCTCTATGGTAACTGGACATGGTCACTCGCTGTCCGTTATTCTGTCTGTCATCTCTATGGTAACTGGACATGGTCACTCGCTGTCCGTTATTCTGTCTGTCATCTCTATGGTAACTGGACATGGTCACTCGCTGTCCGTTATTCTGTCTGTCATCTCTATGGTAACTGGACATGGTCACTCGCTGTCCGTTATTCTGTCTGTCATCTCTATGGTAACTGGACATGGTCACTCGCTGTCCGTTATTCTGTCTGTCATCTCTATGGTAACTGGACATGGTCACTCGCTGTCCGTTATTCTGTCTGTCATCTCTATGGTAACTGGACATGGTCACTCGCTGTCCGTTATTCTGTCTGTCATCTCTATGGTAACTGGACATGGTCACTCGCTGTCCGTTATTCTGTCTGTCATCTCTATGGTAACTGGACATGGTCACTCGCTGTCCGTTATTCTGTCTGTCATCTCTATGGTAACTGGACATGGTCACTCGCTGTCCGTTATTCTGTCTGTCATCTCTATGGTAACTGGACATGGTCACTCGCTGTCCGTTATTCTGTCTGTCATCTCTATGGTAACTGGACATGGTCACTCGCTGTCCGTTATTCTGTCTGTCATCTCTATGGTAACTGGACATGGTCACTCGCTGTCCGTTATTCTGTCTGTCATCTCTATGGTAACTGGACATGGTCACTCGCTGTCCGTTATTCTGTCTGTCATCTCTATGGTAACTGGACATGGTCACTCGCTGTCCGTTATTCTGTCTGTCATCTCTATGGTAACTGGACATGGTCACTCGCTGTCCGTTATTCTGTCTGTCATCTCTATGGTAACTGGACATGGTCACTCGCTGTCCGTTATTCTGTCTGTCACCTCTATGGTAACTGGACATGGTCACTCGCTGTCCGTTATTCTGTCTGTCACCTCTATGGTAACTGGACATGGTCACTCGCTGTCCGTTATTCTGTCTGTCATCTCTATGGTAACTGGACATGGTCACTCGCTGTCCGTTATTCTGTCTGTCATCTCTATGGTAACTGGACATGGTCACTCGCTGTCCGTTATTCTGTCTGTCATCTCTATGGTAACTGGACATGGTCACTCGCTGTCCGTTATTCTGTCTGTCATCTCTATGGTAACTGGACATGGTCACTCGCTGTCCGTTATTCTGTCTGTCATCTCTATGGTAACTGGACATGGTCACTCGCTGTCCGTTATTCTGTCTGTCATCTCTATGGTAACTGGACATGGTCACTCGCTGTCCGTTATTCTGTCTGTCATCTCTATGGTAACTGGACATGGTCACTCGCTGTCCGTTATTCTGTCTGTCATCTCTATGGTAACTGGACATGGTCACTCGCTGTCCGTTATTCTGTCTGTCATCTCTATGGTAACTGGACATGGTCACTCGCTGTCCGTTATTCTGTCTGTCATCTCTATGGTAACTGGACATGGTCACTCGCTGTCCGTTATTCTGTCTGTCATCTCTATGGTAACTGGACATGGTCACTCGCTGTCCGTTATTCTGTCTGTCATCTCTATGGTAACTGGACATGGTCACTCGCTGTCCGTTATTCTGTCTGTCATCTCTATGGTAACTGGACATGGTCACTCGCTGTCCGTTATTCTGTCTTTCATCTCTATGGTAACTGGACATGGTCACTCGCTGTCCGTTATTCTGTCTGTCATCTCTATGGTAACTGGACATGGTCACTCGCTGTCCGTTATTCTGTCTGTCATCTCTATGGTAACTGGACATGGTCACTCGCTGTCCGTTATTCTGTCTTTCATCTCTATGGTAACTGGACATGGTCACTCGCTGTCCGTTATTCTGTCTGTCATCTCTATGGTAACTGGACATGGTCACTCGCTGTCCGTTATTCTGTCTGTCATCTCTATGGTAACTGGACATGGTCACTCGCTGTCCGTTATTCTGTCTGTCATCTCTATGGTAACTGGACATGGTCACTCGCTGTCCGTTATTCTGTCTGTCATCTCTATGGTAACTGGACATGGTCACCCGCTGTCCGTTATTCTGTCTGTCATCTCTATGGTAACTGGACATGGTCACCCGCTGTCCGTTATTCTGTCTGTCATCTCTATGGTAACTGGACATGGTATCTCGCTGTCCGTTATTCTGTCTGTCATCTCTATGGTAACTGGACATGGTCACTCGCTGTCCGTTATTCTCTCTGTCATCTCTATGGTAACTGGACATGGTCACTCGCTGTCCGTTATTCTGTCTGTCATCTCTATGGTAACTGGACATGGTCACTCGCTGTCCGTTATTCTGTCTGTCATCTCTATGGTAACTGGACATGGTCACTCGCTGTCAGTTATTCTGTCTGTCATCTCTATGGTAACTGGACATGGTCACTCGCTGTCCGTTATTCTGTCTGTCATCTCTATGGTAACTGGACATGGTCCCTCGCTGTCCGTTATTCTGTCTGTCATCTCTATGGTAACTGGACATGTTCACTCGCTGTCCGTTATTCTGTCTGTCATCTCTATGGTAACTGGACATGGTCACTCGCTGTCCGTTATTCTGTCTGTCATCTCTATGGTAACTGGACATGGTCACTCGCTGTCCGTTATTCTGTCTGTCATCTCTATGGTAACTGGACATGGTCACTCGCTGTCCGTTATTCTGTCTGTCATCTCTATGGTAACTGGACATGGTCACTCGCTGTCCGTTATTCTGTCTGTCATCTCTATGGTAACTGGACATGGTCACTCGCTGTCCGTTATTCTGTCTGTCATCTCTATGGTAACTGGACATGGTCACTCGCTGTCCGTTATTCTGTCTGTCATCTCTATGGTAACTGGACATGGTCACTCGCTGTCCGTTATTCTGTCTGTCATCTCTATGGTAACTGGACATGGTCACTCGCTGTCCGTTATTCTGTCTGTCATCTCTATGGTAACTGGACATGGTCACTCGCTGTCCGTTATTCTGTCTGTCATCTCTATGGTAACTGGACATGGTCACTCGCTGTCCGTTATTCTGTCTGTCATCTCTATGGTAACTGGACATGGTCACTCGCTGTCCGTTATTCTGTCTGTCATCTCTATGGTAACTGGACATGGTCACTCGCTGTCCGTTATTCTGTCTGTCATCTCTATGGTAACTGGACATGGTCACTCGCTGTCCGTTATTCTGTCTGTCATCTCTATGGTAACTGGACATGGTCACTCTCTGTCCGTTATTCTGTCTGTCATCTCTATGGTAACTGGACATGGTCACTCGCTGTCCGTTATTCTGTCTGTCATCTCTATGGTAACTGGACATGGTCACTCGCTGTCCGTTATTCTGTCTGTCATCTCTATGGTAACTGGACATGGTCACTCGCTGTCCGTTATTCTGTCTGTCATCTCTATGGTAACTGGACATGGTCACTCGCTGTCCGTTATTCTGTCTGTCATCTCTATGGTAACTGGACATGGTCACTCGCTGTCCGTTATTCTGTCTGTCATCTCTATGGTAACTGGACATGGTCACTCGCTGTCCGTTATTCTGTCTGTCATCTCTATGGTAACTGGACATGGTCACTCGCTGTCCGTTATTCTGTCTGTCATCTCTATGGTAACTGGACATGGTCACCCGCTGTCCGTTATTCTGTCAGTCATCTCTATGGTAACTGGACATGGTCACTCGCTGTCCGTTATTCTGTCTGTCATCTCTATGGTAACTGGACATGGTCACTCGCTGTCCGTTATTCTGTCTGTCATCTCTATGGTAACTGGACATGGTCACTCGCTGTCCGTTATTCTGTCTGTCATCTCTATGGTAACTGGACATGGTCACTCGCTGTCCGTTATTCTGTCTGTCATCTCTATGGTAACTGGACATGGTCACTCGCTGTCCGTTATTCTGTCTGTCATCTCTATGGTAACTGGACATGGTCACTCACTGTCCGTTATTCTGTCTGTCATCTCTATGTTATCTGGACATGTTCACTCGCTGTCCGTTATTCTGTCTGTCATCTCTATGGTAACTGGACATGGTCACTCACTGTCCGTTATTCTGCCTGTCATCTCTATGGTAACTGGACATGGTCACTCACTGTCTGTTATTCTGTCTGTCATCTCTATGTTAAAGAGAGTAGGGGGTGTAGTGGAGCTCTCTGTGGGCCTGCAGGCCTCCTCTCTGCTCCCTCTCCTCTGTCTTCTCCTCTCATCAGATCTGAGGCGGACATCTTTTTTTTCAAGCCAAGCCGGTTGGTCTGCAGCTCCAGATGGAGTGAATATGGAGCTTAGCTGCTTTCCCCGCTAATGCCTGATTATGTCCCGGACCAGGCCATTGTTTCCATGCTGGCTAAACTGGCTATCAGATGGACATGGTGCTGGGAGGGGCCAGGAAGGGGCTGGTGGAGGTTTGTATGGAGGGGGCTGGGAGGGGGCTGGTGGAGGTGGGAGGGGGCTGGTGGGGGTGGGAGGGCTGGGTGGGGCCAGGAGGGGGCTAGTTGGGATGAAGGTTGATTCTGTAATGGATACTCATTTTATCCTGGTCCACTAAGAAGATTAGGCCTTGGGGTGTCAGATTATCCCTGATCTCTGAGCCCTTGGTGGGTCCTCCCAGCTTTCTCATGCTCCTAGCTCAGCCTCAGCCTGCCTCAACCTGCCTCAACCTGGCTTCAACCCTCTGCTTGAACACTCTGCCTCAGCGCCCTGCCTCAAGTCCTACCTCAGCCCTCCTTAACCCTGCTTCAAGGCCTATCTCAGCCCAACCCAGCCTCAGCCCTCCTTAACCCTACCTCAGCCCTCCTTAACCCTACCTCAGCCCTCCTTAACCCTGCTTCAAGCCCATCCCTAACTCAGCCCAACCCAGCCTCAGCCCTCCTTAACCCTGCTTCAAGCCCTACCTCAGCCCTCCTTAAACAAGCCTCAGCCCTCCTTAACCCTGCCTCAATCCCATCCCTACCTCAGCCCAACCATGCCTCAGCCCAGTCCTGCCTCAGCTCATCCCTACCTCAGCCCAACCATGCCTCAGCCCAGTCCTGCCTCAGCTCATCCCTACCTCAGCCCAACCATGCCTCAGCACTCCTTAACCCTGCCTCAAGCACATCCCTACCTCAGCCCATCCCTACCTTAGCCCATCCCTACCTCAGCCCAACCATGCCTCAGCCCAACCATGCCTCAGCTCATCCCTACCTCAGCCCAACCATGCCTCAGCCCAGTCCTACCTCAGCCCATTCCTACCTCAGCCCATCCCTACCTCAGCACATCCCTACCTCAGCCCAACCATGCCTCAGCCCAACCATGCCTCAGCCCAGTCCTGCCTCAGCTCTGACGGAGCTCTAGAATAAACCCCCAGCTTGTATCCCAGCATGTTGTGGCATGAATAATGTGTAGCATTACAAAGTGCCTCAGGATCACAAAGAGACTGGTGTAAATGACCTCCTTCCTGAAGCAACCAGATACCATCTCCTCTGATAGCCAGCTTCTTAAAGAAGAAACCACATTTTATAAACAAGTCACACTTCCAAAACAACAGCAGCAACAGTCTTACTGAGGAAAACGGTAGCAGTCTTATTCCTAGATAATAATGAGTAAACGTGTTGACTGAGACACATTATCCAAAGCAGTAAAACGTGAGGTCTGTTAGTGGGCTGGTCGGTTCATCTTCCTGAGGTCTGTTAGTTAGTGAGCTGGTTGGTTCATCTTCCTGAGGTCTGTTAGGTAGTGAGCTGGTTGGTTCATCTTCCTGAGGTCTGAGTTAGTTAGTGGGCTGGTCAGTTCATCTTCCTGAGGTCTGAGTTAGTTAGTGAGCTGATGGGTTCATCTTCCTGAGGTCTGAGTTAGTTAGTGAGCTGGTTGGTTCATCTTCCTGAGGTCTGAGTTAGATAATGAGCTGGTTGGTTCATCTTCCTGAGGTCTGAGTTAGTTAGTGAGCTGGTTGGTTCATCTTCCTGAGGTCTGAGTTAGTTAGTGAGCTGGTTGGTTCATCTTCCTGAGGTCTGAGTTAGTTAGTGGGCTGGTTGGTTCATCTTCCTGAGGTCTGAGTTAGATAGTGGGCTGGTGGTTCATCTTCCTGAGGTCTGTTAGTTAGTGAGCTGGTTGGTTCATCTTCCTGAGGTCTGTTAGGTAGTGGGCTGGTTGGTTAATCTTCCTGATGTCTGAGTTAGTTAGTGGGCTGGTTGGTTCATCTTCCTGAGGTCTGAGTTAGTTAGTGAGCTGGTCGGTTCATCTTCCTGAGGTCTGAGTTAGATAATGAGCTGGTTGGTTCATCTTCCTGAGGTCTGTTAGTGAGCTGGTCGGTTCATCTTCCTGAGGTCTGAGTTAGATTTTTATTTTATTTTATTTTTTTATTTCACCTTTATTTAACCAGGTAGGCTAGTTGAGAACAAGTTCTCATTTGCAACTGCGACCTGGCCAAGATAAAGCATAGCAGTGTGAACCGACAACACAGAGTTACACATGGAGTAAACAATAAACAAGTCAATAACATGGTAGAAAAAAAAGAGAATCTATATACAATGTGTGCAAAAGGCATGAGGTAGGCAATAAATCGAATAATTACAATTTAGCAGATTAACACTGGAGTGATAAATCATCAGATGATCATGTGCAAGAAGAGATACTGGTGTGCAAAAGAGCAGAAAAGTAAATAAATAAAAGCAGTATGGGGGGTGAGGTAGGTAAATTGGGTGGGTAGTTTACAGATGGACTATGTACAGCTGCAGCGATCGGTTAGCTGCTCGGATAGCAGATTTTTAAAGTTGTTGAGGGAGATAAAAGTCTCCAACTTCAGAGATTTTTGCAATTCGTTCCAGTCGCAGGCAGCAGAGAACTGGAAGGAAAGGCGTCCAAATGAGGTTTTGGCTTTAGGGATGATCAGTGAGATACACCTGCTGGAGCGCGTGCTGCGGGTGGGTGTAGCCATCGTGACCAGTGAACTGAGATAAGGCGGCACTTTACCTAGCATAGCCTTGTAGATGACCTGGAGCCAGTGGGTCTGACGACGAACATGTAGCGAGGGCCAGCCGACTAGGGCATACAGGTCGCAGTGGTGGGTCGTATAAGGTGCTTTAGTAACAAAACGAATGGCACTGTGATAAACTGCATCCAGTTTGCTGAGTAGAGTATTGGAAGCTATTTTGTAGATGACATCGCCGAAGTCGAGGATCGGTAGGATAGTCAGTTTTACTAGGGTAAGTTTGGCGGCGTGAGTGAAGGAGGCTTTGTTGCGGAATAGAAAGCCGATTCTTGATTTGATTTTGGATTGGAGATGTTTGATATGAGTCTGGAAGGAGAGTTTGCAGTCTAGCCAGACACCTAGGTACTTATAGATGTCCACATATTCTAGGTTGGAACCGTCCAGGGTGGTGATGCTAGTCGGGCGTGCGGGTGCAGGCAGCGAACGGTTGAAAAGCATGCATTTGGTTTTACTAGCGTTTAAGAGCAGTTGGAGGCCACGGAAGGAGTGTTGTATGGCATTGAAGCTCGTTTGGAGGTTAGATAGCACAGTGTCCAAGGAAGGGCCGGAAGTATATAGAATGGTGTCGTCTGCGTAGAGGTGGATCAGGGAATCGCCCGCAGCAAGAGCAACATCATTGATGTATACAGAGAAAAGAGTCGGCCCGAGAATTGAACCCTGTGGTACCCCCATAGAGACTGCCAGAGGACCGGACAACATGCCCTCCGATTTGACACACTGAACTCTGTCTGCAAAGTAGTTGGTGAACCAGGCAAGGCAGTCATTAGAAAAACCGAGGCTACTGAGTCTGCCGATAAGAATATGGTGATTGACAGAGTCGAAAGCCTTGGCCAGGTCGATGAAGACGGCTGCACAGTAATGTCTTTTATCGATGGCGGTTATGATATCGTTTAGTACCTTGAGCGTGGCTGAGGTGCACCCGTGACCGGCTCGGAAACCGGATTGCACAGCGGAGAAGGTACGGTGGGATTCGAGATGGTCAGTGATCTGTTTGTTGACTTGGCTTTCGAAGACCTTAGATAGGCAGGGCAGGATGGATATAGGTCTGTAACAGTTTGGGTCCAGGGTGTCTCCCCCTTTGAAGAGGGGGATGACCGCGGCAGCTTTCCAATCCTTGGGGATCTCAGATGATACGAAGGAGAGGTTGAATAGGCTGGTAATAGGGGGTGCGACAATGGCGGCGGACAGTTTCAGAAATAGGGGGTCCAGATTGTCAAGCCCAGCTGATTTGTATGGGTCCAGGTTTTCCAGCTCTTTCAGAACATCTGCTATCTGGATTTGGGTAAAGGAGAAGCTGGGGAGGCTTGGGCGAGTAGCAGCGGGGGGGGCGGGGCTGTTGGCCAAGGTTGGAGTCGCCAGGAGGAAGGCATGGCCAGCCATTGAGAAATGCTTGTTGAAGTCTTCGATTATCACGGATTTATCGGTGGTGACCGTGTTACCTAGCCTCAGTGCAGTGGGCAGCTGGGAGGAGGTGCTCTTGTTCTCCATGGACTTTACAGTATCCCAGAACTTTTTGGAGTTAGAGCTACAGGATGCAAATTTCTGCTTGAAAAAGCTGGCCTTTGCTTTCCTGACTGACTGCGTGTATTGGTTCCTGACTTCCCTGAACAGTTGCATATCGCGGGGGCTCTTCGATGCTATTGCAGTTCGCCACAGGATGTTTTTGTGCTGGTCGAGGGCAGTCAGGTCTGGAGTGAACCAAGGGCTATATCTGTTCTTGGTTCTGCATTTTTTGAACGGAGCATGCTTGTCTAATATGGTGAGGAAGTAACATTTAAAGAATGACCAGGCATCCTCAACTGACGGGATGAGGTCAATATCCTTCCAGGGTACCCGGGCCAGGTCGATTAGAAAGGCCTGCTCGCAGAAGTGTTTTAGGGAGCGTTTGACAGTGATGAGGGGTGGTCGTTTGACCGCGGACCCGTGGCGGATACAGGCAATGAGGCAGTGATCGCTGAGATCTTGATTGAAGACAGCAGAGGTGTATTTGGAGGGCAGGTTGGTCAGGATAATGTCTATTAGGGTGCCCATGTTTACGGATTTAGGGTTGTACCTGGTGGGTTCCTTGATGATTTGTGTGAGATTGAGGGCATCAAGCTTGGATTGTAGGACTGCCGGGGTGTTAAGCATATCCCAGTTTAGGTCACCTAACAGAACAAACTCTGAAGCTAGATGGGGAGCGATCAATTCACAGATGGTGTCCAGGGCACAGCTGGGAGCTGAGGGGGGTCGGTAGCAGGCGGCAACAGTGAGAGACTTATTTCTGGAGAGATTAATTTTTAAAATTAGAAGTTCGAACTGTTTGGGCATAGACCTGGAAAGTATGACAGAACTTTGCAGGCTATCTCTGCAGTAGATTGCAACTCCTCCCCCTTTGGCAGTTCTATCTTGACGGAAAGTGTTATAGTTGGGTATGGAAATTTCAGAATTTTTGGTGGCCTTCCTAAGCCAGGATTCGGACACGGCAAGGACATCAGGGTTGGCAGAGTGTGCTAAAGCGGTGAGTAAAGCAAACTTAGGGAGGAGGCTTCTGATGTTGACATGCATGAGGCCAAGGCTTTTTCGATCACAGAAGTCAACAAATGAGGGTGACTGGGGACATGCAGGGCCTGGGTTTACCTCCACATCACCCGAGGAACAGAGGAGTAGTAGGATGAGGGTGCGGCTAAAGGCTATCAAAACTGGTCGCCTAGAGCGTTGGGGACAAAGAATAAAAGGAGCAGATTTATGGGCGTGGTAGAATAGATTCTGGGCATAATGTGCAGACAGGGGTATGGTGGGGCGCGGGTACAGCGGAGGCAAGCCCAGGCACTGGGTGATGATAAGAGAGGTTGTATCTCTGGACATGCTGGTCTCAATGGGTGAGGTCACCGCATGTGTGGGGGGTGGGACAAAGGAGGTATCAGAGGTACGGAGAGTGGAACTACAGGGTCCATTGCAAACCAAAACAATGATAATGATAACTAGCCTGAACAACAGTATGCAAGGCATATTGATATTTGAGAGAGACATACAATAAGGCATAAAGTGATTGCAGGTCTTGATTGGGAGAGCTAGCTAAAACAACAGGTAAGATAACAGCAGCAATAACAGGGTGCTAGTCTAACACAGCAACAACAGGTAAAAATGGCGACGACTAGGCAGAGAGGGTCGGATTAACTACACACAGATCCTGAGTTAAAGCACAGAGCCGACAGATAAAACACAAATAAACAGAATGGAGTACCGTGAATTAATGGACAGTCAAGCATGCATCAGCTATGTAGCCAAGTGATCATAGTGTCCAGGGGGCAGCCGTAGATGGAGCAGGGAGGCCTCCACTAAGCTAGCACGCGGCGTTTAAAGTTAGTAGCCCGGGGGGTGGTCTGCTCAGACGGAGGGGGTCTGCTCAGACGTGGTCGTGTCGACAGAGAATAGATAGTGAGCTGGTTGGTTCATCTTCCTGAGGTCTGAGTTAGTTAGTGAGCTGGTTGGTTCATCTTCCTGAGGTCTGAGTTAGTTAGTGAGCTGGTTGGTTCATCTTCCTGAGGTCTGTTAGTTAGTGAGCTGGTTGGTTCATCTTCCTGAGGTCTGTTAGTTAGTGAGCTGGCTGGTTCATCTTCCTGAGGTCTGTTAGTTAGTGAGCTGGTTGGTTCATCTTCCTGAGGTCTGTTAGTTAGTGAGCTGGTTGGTTCATCTTCCTGAGGTCTGTTAGGTAGTGAGCTGGTTGGTTCATCTTCCTGATGTCTGTTAGTTAGTGAGCTGGTTGGTTCATCTTCCTGAGGTCTGAGTTAGATAGTGAGCTGGTTGGTTCATCTTCCTGAGGGTTGTTAGTTATTGAGCTGATTGGTTCATCTTCCTGAGGTCTGAGTTAAATAGTGGGCTGGTTGGTTCATCTTCCTGAGGTCTGAGTTAGATAGTGAGCTGGTCGGTTCATCTTCCTGAGGTCTGTTAGGTAGTGAGCTGGTTGGTTCATCTTCCTGAGGTCTGAGTTAGTTAGTGGGCTGGTTGGTTCATCTTCCTGAGGTCTGAGTTAGATAGTGAGCTGGCTGGTTCATCTTCCTGAGGTCTGTTATTTAGTGAGCTGGTTGGTTCATCTTCCTGAGGTCTGTTAGTTAAAGAGCTGGTTGGTTCATCTTCCTGAGGTCTGAGTTATTTAGTGAGCTCGTTGGTTCATCTTCCTGAGGTCTGTTAGGTAGTGAGCTGGTTGGTTCATCTTCCTGAGGTCTGAGTTAGTTAGTGAGCTGGTCGGTTCATCTTCCTGAGGTCTGAGTTAGATAGTGAGCTGGTTGGTTCATCTTCCTGAGGTCTGAGTTAAATAGTGGGCTGGTCGGTTCATCTTCCTGAGGTCTGAGTTAGATAGTGGGCTGGTCGGTTCATTTTCCTGAGGTCTGTTAGTGGGCTAGTTGGTTCATCTTCCTGAGGTCTGAGTTAGATAGTGAGCTAGCTGGTTCATCTTCCTGAGGTCTGAGTTAGATAGTGGGCTGGTTGGTTCATCTTCCTGAGGTCTGTTAGTTAGTGAGCTGGTCGGTTCATCTTCCTGAGGTCTGAGTTAGATAGTGAGCTTGTTGGTTCATCTTCCTGAGGTCTGAGTTAGTTAGTGAGCTGGTTGGTTCAGCTTCCTGAGGTCTGAGTTAGGTAGTGAGCTGGTTGGTTCATCTTCCTGAGGTCTGAGTTAGTTAGTGAGCTGGTTGGTTCATCTTCCAGAGGTCTGAGTTAGTTAGTGGGCTGGTTGGTTCATCTTCCTGAGGTCTGAGTTGATAGTGAGCTGGTTGGTTCATCTTCCTGAGGTCTGAGTTAGTTAGTGAGCTGGTTGGTTCATCTTCCTGAGGTCTGTTAGTTAGTGGGCTGGTTGGTTCATCTTACTGAGGTCTGAGTTAGTTAGTGAGCTGGTTGGTTCATCTTCCTGAGGTCTGTTAGTTAGTGGGCTGGTCGGTTCATCTTCCTGAGGTCTGAGTTAGATAGTGAGCTGGTTGGTTCATCTTCCTGATGTCTGTTAGTTAGTGAGCTGGTTGGTTCATCTTCCTGAGGTCTGAGTTAGTTAGTGGGCTGGTCGGTTCATCTTCCTGAGGTCTGAGTTAGTTAGTGAGCTGGTTGGTTCATCTTCCTGAGGTCTGAGTTAGATAGTGGGCTGGTTGGTTCATCTTCCTGAGGTCTGAGTTAGATAGTGGGCTGGTCGGTTCATCTTCCTGAGGTCTGAGTTAGTTAGTGGGCTGGTCGGTTCATCTTCCTGAGGTCTGAGTTAGTTAGTGGGCTCGTCGGTTCATCTTCCTGAGGTCTGAGTTAGTTAGTGAGCTGGTTGGTTCATCTTCCTGAGGTCTGAGTTAGATAGTGGGCTGGTTGGTTCATCTTCCTGAGGTCTGAGTTACTGAGCTGGTTGGTTCATCTTCCTGAAGTCTGAGTTAGATAGTGAGCTGGTTGGTTCATCTTCCTGAGGTCTGTTAGTTAGTGGGCTGGTCGGTTCATCTTCCTGAGGTCTGAGTTAGATAGTGAGCTGGTTGGTTCATCTTCCTGAGGTTTGAGTTAGATAGTGAGCTGGTCGGTTCATCTTTCTGAGGTCTGAGTTAGATAGTGAGCTGGTTGGTTCATCTTCCTGCGGTCTGTTAGTTAGTGGGCTGGTCGGTTCATCTTCCTGAAGTCTGTTAGTTAGTGAGCTGGTCGGTTCATCTTCCTGAGGTCTGCGTTAGTTAGTGGGCTGGTTGGTTCATCTTCCTGAGGTCTGAGTTAGATAGTGAGCTGGCTGGTTCATCTTCCTGAGGTCTGTTATTTAGTGAGCTGGTTGGTTCGTCTTCCTGAGGTCTGTTAGTTAGTGAGCTCGTTGGTTCATCTTCCTGAGGTCTGTTAGGTAGTGAGCTGGTTGGTTCATCTTCCTGAGGTCTGAGTTAGTTAGTGAGCTGGTCGGTTCATCTTCCTGAGGTCTGAATTAGATAGTGAGCTGGTTGGTTCATCTTCCTGAGGTCTGAGTTAGTTAGTGAGCTGGTTGGTTCATCTTCCTGAGGTCTGAGTTAAATAGTGGGCTGGTCGGTTCATCTTCCTGAGGTCTGAGTTAGATAGTGGGCTGGTCGGTTCATTTTCCTGAGGTCTGTTAGTGGGCTAGTTGGTTCTTCTTCCTGAGGTCTGAGTTAGATAGTGAGCTGGCTGGTTCATCTTCCTGAGGTCTGAGTTAGATAGTGAGCTGGTCGGTTCATCTTCCTGAGGTCTGTTAATTAGTGAGCTGGTTGGTTCATCTTCCTGAGGTCTGTTAGTTAGTGAGCTGGTCGGTTCATCTTCCTGAGGTCTGAGTTAGATAGTGAGCTGGTTGGTTCATCTTCCTGAGGTCTGAGTTAGTTAGTGAGCTGGTTGGTTCAGCTTCCTGAGGTCTGAGTTAGGTAGTGAGCTGGTTGGTTCATCTTCCTGAGGTCTGAGTTAGTTAGTGAGCTGGTTGGTTCATCTTCCAGAGGTCTGAGTTAGTTAGTGGGCTGGTTGGTTCATCTTCCTGAGGTCTGAGTTGATAGTGAGCTGGTTGGTTCATCTTCCTGAGGTCTGAGTTAGTTAGTGGGCTGGTTGGTTCATCTTCCTGAGGTCAAGTTAGTTAGTGGGCTGGTTGGTTCATCTTCCTGAGATCTGAGTTAAATAGTGGCCTGGTCGGTTCATCTTCCTGAGGTCTGAGTTAGTGAGCTGGTTGGTTCATCTTCCTGAGGTCTGTTAGGTAGTGAGCTGGTTGGTTCATCTTCCTGAGGTCTGAGTTAGTTAGTGGGCTGGTTGGTTCATCTTCCTGAGGTCTGAGTTAGTTAGTGGGCTGGTTGGTTCATCTTCCTGAGATCTGAGTTAAATAGTGGCCTGGTCGGTTCATCTTCCTGAGGTCTGAGTTAGTGAGCTGGTTGGTTCATCTTCCTGAGGTCCGAGTTAGTTGGTGAGCTGGTTGGTTCATCTTCCTGAGGTCTGTTAGTGGGCTGGTCGGTTCATCTTCCTGAGGTCTGAGTTAGTTAGCTGGTTGGTTCATCTTCCTGAGGTCTGTTAGTTAGTGGGCTGGTTGGTTCATCTTCCTGAGGTCTGTTAGTGGGCTGGTCGGTTCATCTTCCTGAGGTCTGAGTTAGTTAGTGGGCTGGTTGGTTCATCTTCCTGAGGTCTGTTAGTTAGTGAGCTGGTTGGTTCATCTTCCTGAGGTCTGAGTTAGATAGTGGGCTGGTTGTTTCATCTTCCTGAGGTTTGAGTTAGATAATGAGCTGGTCGGTTCATCTTCCTGAGGTCTGAGTTAGTGAGCTGGTTGGTTCATATTCCTGAGGTCTGTTAGTTAGTGAGCTGGTTGGTTCATCTTCCTGAGGTCTGTTAGATAGTGAGCTGGTTGGTTCATCTTCCTGAGGTCTGAGTTAGATAGTGAGCTGGTTGGTTCATCTTCTTGAGGTCTGAGTTAGTTAGTGAGCTGGTTGGTTCATCTTCTTGAGGTCTGAGTTAGTTAGTGGGCTGGTTGGTTCATCTTCCTGAGGTCTGAGTTAGATAGTGAGCTGGTGGTTCATCTTCCTGAGGTCTGAGTTAGTTTGTGGGCTGGTTGGTTCATCTTCCTGAGGTCTGTTAGTTAGTGAGCTGTTGGTTCATCTTCCTGAGGTCTGTTAGTGAGCTGGTTGGTTCATCTTCCTGAGGTCTGTTAGTTAGTGAGCTGGTTGGTTGGTTCATCTCCCTGAGGTCTGAGTCTCAATCCGGCACATCCAGAAGAGGACTGGCTACCCCTCAGAGCCTGGTTCCTCTCTAGGTTTCTTCCTTGGTTCCTGCCTTTCAAGGGAGTTTTTCCTAGCCACCGTGCTTCTACATCTGCATTGCTTGCTGTTGGTGTTTCAGGCTGGGTTTCTGTATTGGCTGATGTAAAATGGGCTTTATAAATAAATGTGATTGATTGATTGATTTAGTTAGTGGGCTGGTTGGTTCATCTTCCAAGCAGCTCTATGTTGGTTGTGATTTCTCCTCTTTCCAGACACTCCACAGGAGGGTCACTGTAGACGACTGACGTTGAGGGTCGCTGTAGACGACTGACGTTGAGGGTCGCTGTAGATGACTGACGTTGAGGGTCGCTGTAGACGACTGACGTTGAGGGTCGCTGTAGATGACTGACGTTGAGGGTCGCTGTAGATGGCTGACGTTGAGGGTCACTTTAGACGACTGACGTTGAGGGTCGCTGTAGACGACTGACGTTGAGGGTCGCTGTAGATGACTGACGTTGAGGGTCGCTGTAGATGACTGATGTTGAGGGTCGCTGTAGATGACTGATGTTGAGGGTCGATGTAGATGACTGATGTTGAGGGTCGCTGTAGATGCTAACGTTGAGGGTCGCTGTAGACGACTGACGTTGAGGGTCGCTGTAGACGACTGACGTTGAGGGTCGCTGTAGATGACTGACGTTGAGGGTCGCTGTAGACGACTGACGTTGAGGGTCGCTGTAGATGACTGATGTTGAGGGTCGTTGTAGATGACTGACGTTGAGGGTCGCTGTAGATGACTGACGTTGAGGGTTGCTGTAGATGACTGTAGTACTGTAGACGACTGACATTGAGGGTCGCTGTAGACGACTGACGTTGAGGGTCGCTGTAGATGACTGACGTTGAGGGTCGCTGTAGACGACTGACGTTGAGAGTCGCTGTAGATGACTGACGTTGAGGGTCGCTGTAGATGACTGATGTTGAGGGTCGATGTAGATGACTTATGTTGAGGGTCGCTGTAGATGACTGACGTTGAGGGTCGCTGTAGATGACTGACGTTGAGGGTCGCTGTAGATGACTGACGTTGAGGGTCGCTGTAGACGACTGACGTTGAGGGTCGCTGTAGATGACTGACGTTGAGGGTCGCTGTAGATGACTGACGTTGAGGGTCGCTGTAGATGACTGACGTTGAGGGTCGCTGTAGATGACTGACGTTGAGGGTCGCTGTAGATGACTGATGTTGACGGTCGCTGTAGATGCTAACGTTGAGGGTCGCTGTAGATGACTGACGTTGAGGGTCGCTGTAGACGACTGACGTTGAGGGTCGCTGTAGATGACTGACGTTGAGGGTCGCTGTAGATGACTGACGTTGAGGGTCGCTGTAGATGACTGACGTTGAGGGTCGCTGTAGATGACTGACGTTGAGGGTCGCTGTAGATGACTGACGTTGAGGGTCACTGTAGATGACTGACGTTGAGGGTCGCTGTAGATGACTGACGTTGAGGGTCGCTGTAGATGACTGACGTTGAGGGTCGCTGTAGATGACTGATGTTGAGGGTCGCTGTAGACGACTGATGTTGAGGGTCGCTGTAGACGACTGACGTTGAGGGTCGCTGTAGACGACTGGCGTTGAGGGTCGCTGTAGACGACTGACGTTGAGGGTCGCTGTAGACGACTGTAGTACTGTAGATGCTAACGTTGAGGGTCGCTGTAGATGACCGTAGTACTGTAGATGCTAACGTTGAGGGTCGCTGTAGATGCTAACGTTGAGGGTCGCTGTAAACGACTGTAGTACTGTAGATGCTAACGTTGAGGGTCGCTGTAGATGACCGTAGTACTGTAGATGCTAACGTTGAGGGTCGCTGTAGATGCTAACGTTGAGGGTCGCTGTAGATGCTAACGTTGAGGGTCGCTGTAGACGACTGTAGTACTGTAGATGCTAACGTTGAGGGTCGCTGTAGATGACTGTAGTACTTTAGATGCTAACGTTGAGGGTCGCTGTTGACGACTGTAGTACTGTAGATGCTAACGTTGAGGGTCGCTGTAGACGACTGTAGTACTGTAGATGCTAACGTTGAGGGTCGCTGTAGATGACCGTAGTACTGTAAATGCTAACGTTGAGGGTCGCTGTAGACGACTGTAGTACTGTAGATGCTAACGTTGAGGGTCGCTGTAGATGACTGTAGTACTGTAGATGCTAACGTTGAGGGTCGCTGTAGATGACTGACATTGAGGGTCGCTGTAGACGATTGTAGAACTGTAGATGCTAACGTTGAGGGTCGCTGTGGACGACTGTAGTACTGTAGATGCTAACGTTGAGGGTCGCTGTAGATGACTGACGTTGAGGGTCGCTGTAGACGACTGACGTTGAGGGTCGCTGTAGACGGCTGTAGTACTGTAGATGCTAACGTTGAGGGTCGCTGTAGATGACTGTAGTACTGTAGATGCTAACGTTGAGGGTCGCTGTAGACGACTGTAGTACTGTAGATGCTAACGTTGAGGGTCGCTGTAGATGACCGTAGTACTGTAGATGCTAACGTTGAGGGTCCCTGTAGATGCTAACGTTGAGGGTCGCTGTAGATGACTGTAGAACTGTAGATGCTAACGTTGAGGTTCCCTGTAGATGACTGTAGTACTGTAGATGCTAACGTTGAGGGTCGCTGTGGACGACTGTAGTACTGTAGATGCTAACGTTGAGGGTCGCTGTAGACGACTGACGTTGAGGGTCGCTGTAGAAGACTGACGTTGAGGGTCGCTGTAGATGCTAACGTTGAGGGTCGCTGTAGATGACTGACGTTGAGGGTCGCTGTAGATGACTGACGTTGAGGGTCGCTGTAGAAGACTGACGTTGTGGGTCGCTGTAGATGACTGACGTTGAGGGTCGCTGTAGATGCTAACGTTGAGGGTCGCTGTAGATGACTGACGTTGAGGGTCGCTGTAGATGACTGTAGTACTGTAGATGCTAACGTTGAGGGTCGCTGTAGATGATTGTAGTACTGTAGATGCTAACGTTGAGGGTCCCTGTAGATGGCTGTAGAACTGTAGATGCTAACGTTGAGGGTCGCTGTAGATGACTGTAGTACTGTAGATGCTAACGTTGAGGGTCCCTGTAGATGGCTGTAGAACTGTAGATGCTAACGTTGAGGGTCGCTGTAGATGACTGTAGTACTGTAGATGCTAACGTTGAGGGTCCCTGTAGATGACTGTAGTACTGTAGATGCTAACGTTGAGGGTCGCTGTAGATGACTGTAGTACTGTAGATGCTAACGTTGAGGGTCCCTGTAGATGACTGTAGTACTGTAGATGCTAACGTTGAGGGTCGCTGGAGATGACTGTAGTACTGTAGATGCTAACGTTGAGGGTCCCTGTAGATGACTGTAGTACTGTAGATGCTAACGTTGAGGGTCGCTGTAGATGACTGTAGAACTGTAGATGCTAACGTTGAGGGTCGCTGTAGATGACTGTAGTACTGTAGATGCTAACGTTGAGGGTCGCTGTAGATGACTGTAGTACTGTAGATGCTAACGTTGAGGGTCCCTGTAGATGACTGTAGTACTGTAGATGCTAACGTTGAGGGTCGCTGGAGATGACTGTAGTACTGTAGATGCTAACGTTGAGAGTCGCTGTAGATGACTGTAGTACTGTAGATGCTAACGTTGAGGGTCCCTGTAGATGACTGTAGTACTGTAGATGCTAACGTTGAGGGTCGCTGGAGATGACTGTAGAACTGTAGATGCTAACGTTGAGGGTCCCTGTAGATGACTGTAGTACTGTAGATGCTAACGTTGAGGGTCGCTGTAGATGACTGTAGAACTGTAGATGCTAACGTTGAGGGTCGCTGTAGATGACTGTAGTACTGTAGATGCTAACGTTGAGGGTCGCTGTAGATGACTGTAGAACTGTAGATGCTAACGTTGAGGGTCGCTGTAGATGCTAATGTTGAGGGTCGCTGTAGATGACTGTAGTACTGTAGATGACTGTAGAACTGTAGATGCTAACGTTGAGGGTCCCTGTAGATGACTGTAGTACTGTAGATGCTAACGTTGAGGGTCGCTGTAGATGACTGTAGTACTGTAGATGACTGTAGTACTGTAGATGCTAACGTTGAGGGTCGCTGTAGATGACTGTAGTACTGTAGATGCTAACGTTGAGGGTCCCTGTAGATGCTAACGTTGAGGGTCGCTGTAGATGACTGTAGTACTGTAGATGCTAACGTTGAGGGTCCCTGTAGATGCTAACGTTGAGGGTCCCTGTAGATGGCTGTAGAACTGTAGATGACTGTAGTACTGTAGATGCTAACGTTGAGGGTCCCTGTAGATGGCTGTAGAACTGTAGATGACTGTAGTACTGTAGATGCTAACGTTGAGGGTCGCTGTAGATGACTGTAGTACTGTAGATGCTAACGTTGAGGGTCGCTGGAGATGACTGTAGTACTGTAGATGCTAACGTTGAGGGTCCCTGTAGATGACTGTAGTACTGTAGATGCTAACGTTGAGGGTCGCTGTAGATGACTGTAGAACTGTAGATGCTAACGTTGAGGGTCGCTGTAGATGACTGTAGTACTGTAGATGCTAACGTTGAGGGTCGCTGTAGATGACTGTAGTACTGTAGATGCTAACGTTGAGGGTCCCTGTAGATGACTGTAGTACTGTAGATGCTAACATTGAGGGTCGCTGGAGATGACTGTAGTACTGTAGATGCTAACGTTGAGAGTCGCTGTAGATGACTGTAGTACTGTAGATGCTAACGTTGAGGGTCCCTGTAGATGACTGTAGTACTGTAGATGCTAACGTTGAGGGTCGCTGGAGATGACTGTAGAACTGTAGATGCTAACGTTGAGGGTCCCTGTAGATGACTGTAGTACTGTAGATGCTAACGTTGAGGGTCGCTGTAGATGACTGTAGAACTGTAGATGCTAACGTTGAGGGTCGCTGTAGATGACTGTAGTACTGTAGATGCTAACGTTGAGGGTCGCTGTAGATGACTGTAGAACTGTAGATGCTAACGTTGAGGGTCGCTGTAGATGCTAACGTTGAGGGTCGCTGTAGATGACTGTAGTACTGTAGATGACTGTAGAACTGTAGATGCTAACGTTGAGGGTCCCTGTAGATGACTGTAGTACTGTAGATGCTAACGTTGAGGGTCGCTGTAGATGACTGTAGTACTGTAGATGACTGTAGTACTGTAGATGCTAACGTTGAGGGTCGCTGTAGATGACTGTAGTACTGTAGATGCTAACGTTGAGGGTCCCTGTAGATGCTAACGTTGAGGGTCGCTGTAGATGACTGTAGTACTGTAGATGCTAACGTTGAGGGTCCCTGTAGATGCTAACGTTGAGGGTCCCTGTAGATGGCTGTAGAACTGTAGATGACTGTAGTACTGTAGATGCTAACGTTGAGGGTCCCTGTAGATGGCTGTAGAACTGTAGATGACTGTAGTACTGTAGATGCTAACGTTGAGGGTCGCTGTAGATGACTGTAGTACTGTAGATGCTAACATTGAGGGTCCCTGTAGATGCTAACGTTGAGGGTCTCTGTAGATGACTGTAGTACTGTAGATGCTAACGTTGAGGGTCCCTGTAGATGACTGTAGTACTGTAGATGCTAACGTTGAGGGTCCCTGTAGATGCTAACGTTGAGGGTCTCTGTAGATGACTGTAGTACTGTAGATGCTAACGTTGAGGGTCTCTGTAGATGACTGTAGTACTGTAGATGACTGTAGTACTGTAGATGCTAACGTTGAGGGTCGCTGTAGATGACTGTAGTACTGTAGATGCTAACGTTGAGGGTCCCTGTAGATGCTAACGTTGAGGGTCGCTGTAGATGACTGTAGTACTGTAGATGCTAACGTTGAGGGTCCCTGTAGATGCTAACGTTGAGGGTCCCTGTAGATGGCTGTAGAACTGTAGATGACTGTAGTACTGTAGATGCTAACGTTGAGGGTCCCTGTAGATGGCTGTAGAACTGTAGATGACTGTAGTACTGTAGATGCTAACGTTGAGGGTCGCTGTAGATGACTGTAGTACTGTAGATGCTAACATTGAGGGTCCCTGTAGATGCTAACGTTGAGGGTCTCTGTAGATGACTGTAGTACTGTAGATGCTAACGTTGAGGGTCCCTGTAGATGACTGTAGTACTGTAGATGCTAACGTTGAGGGTCCCTGTAGATGCTAACGTTGAGGGTCTCTGTAGATGACTGTAGTACTGTAGATGCTAACGTTGAGGGTCTCTGTAGATGACTGTAGTACTGTAGATGCTAACGTTGAGGGTCCCTGTAGATGACTGTAGTACTGTAGATGCTAACGTTGAGGGTCCCTGTAGATGACTGTAGTACTGTAGATGCTAACGTTGAGGGTCCCTGTAGATGACTGTAGAACTGTAGATGCTAACGTTGAGGGTCGCTGTAGATGACTGTAGTACTGTAGATGCTAACGTTGAGGGTCGCTGTAGATGACTGTAGTACTGTAGATGCTAACGTTGAGGGTCCCTGTAGATGACTGTAGTACTGTAGATGCTAACGTTGAGGGTCCCTGTAGATGACTGTAGAACTGTAGATGCTAACGTTGAGGGTCGCTGTAGATGACTGTAGTACTGTAGATGCTAACGTTGAGGGTCGCTGTAGATGACTGTAGTACTGTAGATGCTAACGTTGAGGGTCCCTGTAGATGACTGTAGAACTGTAGATGCTAACGTTGAGGGTCGCTGTAGATGACTGTAGAACTGTAGATGCTAACGTTGAGGGTCCCTGTAGATGACTGTAGAACTGTAGATGACTGTAGAACTGTAGATGCTAACGTTGAGGGTCGCTGTAGATGACTGTAGAACTGTAGATGCTAACGTTGAGGGTCCCTGTAGATGACTGTAGTACTGTAGATGCTAACGTTGAGGGTCTCTGTAGATGACTGTAGTACTGTAGATGCTAACGTTGAGGGTCGCTGTAGATGACTGTAGTACTGTAGATGCTAACGTTGAGGGTCCCTGTAGATGACTGTAGAACTGTAGATGCTAACGTTGAGGGTCTCTGTAGATGACTGTAGTACTGTAGATGCTAACGTTGAGGGTCCCTGTAGAGGACTGTAGTACTGTAGATGCTAACGTTGAGGGTCGCTGTAGATGACTGTAGTACTGTAGATGCTAACATTGAGGGTCCCTGTAGATGACTGTAGTACTGTAGATGCTAACGTTGAGGGTCTCTGTAGATGACTGTAGTACTGTAGATGCTAACGTTGTGGGTCCCTGTAGATGACTGTAGTACTGTAGATGCTAACGTTGAGGGTCGCTGTAGATGACTGTAGTACTGTAGATGCTAACGTTGAGGGTCCCTGTAGATGACTGTAGTACTGTAGATGCTAACGTTGAGGGTCTCTGTAGATGACTGTAGTACTGTAGATGCTAACGTTGAGGGTCGCTGTAGATGACTGTAGTACTGTAGATGCTAACGTTGAGGGTCGCTGTAGATGACTGTAGTACTGTAGATGCTAACGTTGAGGGTCCCTGTAGATGACTGTAGTACTGTAGATGCTAACGTTGAGGGTCGCTGTAGATGACTGTAGTACTGTAGATGCTAACGTTGAGGGTCCCTGTAGATGACTGTAGTACTGTAGATGCTAACGTTGAGGGTCCCTGTAGATGACTGTGGAACTGTAGATGCTAACGTTGAGGGTCGCTGTAGATGACTGTAGTACTGTAGATGCTAACGTTGAGGGTCCCTGTAGATGACTGTAGTACTGTAGATGCTAACGTTGAGGGTCCCTGTAGATGACTGTAGTACTGTAGATGACTGACGTTGAGGGTCCCTGTAGATGACTGTAGTACTGTAGATGCTAACGTTGAGGGTCCCTGTAGATGACTGTAGTACTGTAGATGACTGTAGTACTGTAGATGCTAACGTTGAGGGTCGCTGTAGATGACTGTAGTACTGTAGATGCTAACGTTGAGGGTCCCTGTAGATGACTGTAGTACTGTAGATGCTAACGTTGAGGGTCTCTGTAGATGACTGTAGTACTGTAGATGCTAACGTTGAGGGTCGCTGTAGATGACTGTAGAACTGTAGATGCTAACGTTGAGGGTCCCTGTAGATGACTGTAGTACTGTAGATGCTAACGTTGAGGGTCCCTGTAGAGGACTGTAGTACTGTAGATGCTAAGGTTGAGGGTCCCTGTAATCAAATCAAATCAAATCAAATCAAATTTTATTGGTCACATACACATGGTTAGCAGATGTTAATGCGAGTGTAGCGAAATGCTTGTGCTTCTAGTTCCGACAATGCAGTAATAACCAACAAGTAATCTAACCTAACAATTCCACAACTACTACCTTACACACACACACAAGTGTAAAGGGATAAAGAATATGTACATAAAGATATATGAATGAGTGGTGGTACAGAACGGCATGGCAGATGCAGTAGATGGTATAGAGTACGGTATATACATATGAGATGAGTACTGTAGGGTATGTAAACATAAAGTGGCATAGTTTAAAGTGGCTAGTGGTACATGTATTACATAAAGATGGCAAGATGCAGTAGATGATATAGAGTACAGTATATACATATGAGGTGGGTAATGTAGGGTATGTAAACATTATATTAAGTGGCATTGTTTAAAGTGGCTAGTGGTACATTTTTACATAATTTCCATCAATTCCCATTTTTAAAGTGGCTGGAGTTGAGTCAGTATGTTGGCAGCAGCCACTAAATGTTAGTGGTGGCTGTTTAACAGTCTGATGGCCTTGAGATAGAAGCTGTTTTTCAGTCTCTCGGTCCCTGCTTTGATGCACCTGTACTGACCTCGCCTTCTGGATGATAGCGGGGTGAACAGGCAGTGGCTTGGGTGGTTGTTGTCCTTGATGATCTTTATGGCCTTCCTGTGACATCGGGTGGTGTAGGTGTCCTGGAGGGCAGGTAGTTTGCCCCTGGTGATGCGTTCTGCAGACCTCACTACCCTCTGGAGAGCCTTACGGTTGTGGGCGGAGCAGTTGCCGTACCAGGCGGTGATACAGCCCGACAGGATGCTCTCGATTGTGCATCTGTAGAAGTTTGTGAGTGCTTTATGTGACAAGCCGAATTTCTTCAGCCTCCTGAGGTTGAAGAGGCGCTGCTGCGCCTTCTTCACAACGCTGTCTGTGTGGGTGGACCAATTCAGTTTGTCCGTGATGTGTACACCGAGGAACTTAAAACTTTCCACCTTCTCCACTACTGACCCGTCGATGTGGATAGGGGGGTGCTCCCTCTGCTGTTTCCTGAAGTCCACAATCATCTCCTTTGTTTTGTTGACGTTGAGTGTGAGGTTATTTTCCTGACACCACACTCCGAGGGCCCTCACCTCCTCCCTGTAGGCCGTCTCGTCGTTGTTGGTAATCAAGCCTACCACTGTAGTGTCATCCGCAAACTTGATGATTGAGTTGGAGGCGTGCATGGCCACGCAGTCGTGGGTGAACAGGGAGTACAGGAGAGGGCTCAGAACGCACCCTTGTGGGGCCCCAGTGTTGAGGATCAGCGGGGTGGAGATGTTGTTCCCTACCCTCACCACCTGGGGGCGGCCCGTCAGGAAGTCCAGGACCCAGTTGCACAGGGCGGGGTCGAGACCCAGGGTCTCGAGCTTGATGACGAGTTTGGAGGGTACTATGGTGTTAAATGCTGAGCTGTAATCGATGAACAGCATTCTCACATGGGTATTCCTCTTGTCCAGATGGGTTAGGGCAGTGTGCAGTGTGGTTGCGATTGCGTCGTCTGTGGACCTATTGGGTCGGTAAGCAAATTGGAGTGGGTCTAGGGTGTCCGGTAGGGTGGAGGTGATATGGTCCTTGACTAGTCTCTCAAAGCACTTCATGATGACGGAAGTGAGTGCTACGGGGCGGTAGTCGTTTAGCTCAGTTACCTTAGCTTTCTGTAGTACTGTAGTACTGTAGATGCTAACGTTGAGTGTCCCTGTAGATGACTGTAGTACTGTAGATGCTAACGTTGAGGGTCGCTGTAGATGACTGTAGTACTGTAGATGCTAACGTTGAGGGTCACTGTAGATGACTGTAGAACTGTAGATGCTAACGTTGAGGGTCGCTGTAGATGACTGATGTTGAGGGTCGCTGTAGATGACTGTAGATGCTAACGTTGAGGGTCCCTGTAGATGACTGTAGTACTGTAGATGCTAACGTTGAGGGTCGCTGTAGATGACTGTAGAACTGTAGATGCTAACGTTGAGGGTCGCTGTAGAGGACTGTAGTACTGTAGATGCTAACGTTGAGGGTCGCTGTAGTTGACTGTAGTACTGTAGATGCTAACGTTGAGGGTCGCTGTAGATGACTGATGTTGAGGGTCGCTGTAGATGACTGTAGAACTGTAGATGCTAACGTTGAGGGTCGCTGTAGATGACTGTAGAACTGTAGATGCTAACGTTGAGGGTCCCTGTAGATGACTGTAGTACTGTAGATGCTAACATTGAGGGTCGCTGTAGATGACTGTAGAACTGTAGATGCTAACGTTGAGGGTCGCTGTAGATGACTGTAGAACTGTAGATGCTAACGTTGAGGGTCCCTGTAGATGACTGTGGAACTGTAGATGCTAACGTTGAGGGTCGCTGTAGATGACTGTAGTACTGTAGATGCTAACGTTGAGGGTCCCTGTAGATGACTGTAGTACTGTAGATGCTAACGTTGAGGGTCTCTGTAGATGACTGTAGTACTGTAGATGCTAACGTTGAGGGTCCCTGTAGATGACTGTAGTACTGTAGATGCTAACGTTGAGGGTCGCTGTAGATGACTGTAGTACTGTAGATGCTAACGTTGAGGGTCCCTGTAGATGACTGTAGTACTGTAGATGCTAACGTTGAGGGTCGCTGTAGATGACTGTAGTACTGTAGATGCTAACGTTGAGGGTCGCTGTAGATGACTGTAGAACTGTAGATGCTAACGTTGAGGGTCCCTGTAGATGACTGTAGTACTGTAGATGCTAACGTTGAGGGTCCCTGTAGATGACTGTAGTACTGTAGATGCTAACGTTGAGGGTCGCTGTAGATGACTGTAGTACTGTAGATGCTAACGTTGAGGGTCGCTGTAGATGACTGTAGTACTGTAGATGCTAACGTTGAGGGTCTCTGTAGATGACTGTAGTACTGTAGATGACTGACGTTGAGGGTCGCTGTAGATGACTGTAGTACTGTAGATGCTAACGTTGAGGGTCCCTGTAGATGACTGTAGTACTGTAGATGCTAACGTTGAGGGTTGCTGTAGATGACTGTAGAACTGTAGATGCTAACGTTGAGGGTCCCTGTAGATGACTGTAGTACTGTAGATGCTAACGTTGAGGGTGGCTGTAGATGACTGTAGTACTGTAGATGCTAACGTTGAGGGTCCCTGTAGATGATGTGGAACTGTAGATGCTAACGTTGAGGGTCGCTGTAGATGACTGTAGTACTGTAGATGCTAACGTTGAGGGTCCCTGTAGATGACTGTAGTACTGTAGATGCTAACGTTGAGGGTCCCTGTAGATGACTGTAGTACTGTAGATGCTAACGTTGAGGGTGGCTGTAGATGACTGTAGTACTGTAGATGCTAACGTTGAGGGTCGCTGTAGATGACTGTAGAACTGTAGATGCTAACGTTGAGGGTCCCTGTAGATGACTGTAGTACTGTAGATGCTAACGTTGAGGGTCTCTGTAGATGACTGTAGTACTGTAGATGCTAAAGTTGAGGGTCGCTGTAGATGACTGTAGTACTGTAGATGCTAAGGTTGAGGGTCGCTGTAGATGACTGTAGTACTGTAGATGCTAACGTTGAGGGTCGCTGTAGATGACTGTAGTACTGTAGATGCTAAAGTTGAGGGTCGCTGTAGATGACTGTAGTACTGTAGATGCTAACGTTGAGGGTCGCTGTAGATGACTGTAGTACTGTAGATGCTAACGTTGAGGGTCCCTGTAGATGACTGTAGTACTGTAGATGCTAACGTTGTGGGTCGCTGTAGATGACTGTAGTACTGTAGATGACTGTAGTACTGTAGATGCTAACGTTGAGGGTCGCTGTAGATGACTGTAGTACTGTAGATGCTAACGTTGAGGGTCCCTGTAGATGACTGTAGTACTGTAGATGCTAACGTTGAGGGTCGCTGTAGATGACTGTAGAACTGTAGATGCTAACGTTGAGGGTCCCTGTAGATGACTGTAGTACTGTAGATGCTAACGTTGAGGGTCTTTGTAGATGACTGTAGTACTGTAGATGCTAAAGTTGAGGGTCGCTGTAGATGACTGTAGTACTGTAGATGCTAACGTTGAGGGTCGCTGTAGATGACTGTAGAACTGTAGATGCTAACGTTGTGGGTCGCTGTAGATGACTGTAGTACTGTAGATGCTAACGTTGAGGGTCGCTGTAGATGACTGTAGTACTGTAGATGCTAACGTTGAGGGTCCCTGTAGATGACTGTAGTACTGTAGATGCTAACGTTGAGGGTGGCTGTAGATGACTGTAGTACTGTAGATGACTGTAGTACTGTAGATGCTAACGTTGAGGGTCCCTGTAGATGACTGTAGTACTGTAGATGCTAACGTTGAGGGTCGCTGTAGATGACTGTAGTACTGTAGATGCTAACGTTGAGGGTCCCTGTAGATGACTGTAGTACTGTAGATGCTAACGCTGTGGGTCGCTGTAGATGACTGTAGTACTGTAGATGCTAACGTTGAGGGTCCCTGTAGATGACTGTAGTACTGTAGATGCTAACGTTGAGGGTCCCTGTAGATGACTGTAGTACTGTAGATGCTAACGTTGAGGGTCCCTGTAGATGACTGTAGAACTGTAGATGCTAACGTTGAGGGTCCCTGTAGATGACTGTAGTACTGTAGATGCTAACGTTGAGGGTCCCTGTAGATGACTGTAGTACTGTAGATGCTAACGTTGAGGGTCCCTGTAGATGACTGTAGAACTGTAGATGCTAACGTTGATGTTGATCCTGACAGGAGACACTCATTCCAGGCTGGAGGGTTGTTGAGGGCTGTTTCTGCATATTTCTCCTGTTAACAAGCAGAAGCAGAGCTCACTGACTGTCAGAGCAACAAAGACCATCCATGGTTGAGAACAGGGTTGAGAGGGTTGAGAGCTAGACACTACTGGCCAATTAGAGTGGTTGAGAGGGTTGAGAGCTAGACACTACTGGCCAATTAGAGTGGTTGAGAACAGCTAGCGTTCATTCTCCTTTCAACGTCAGCTTAACGTTACACTGGTCCACAACGTTGATAAACGAGTGGAAATAATTGGTCATTTTACTAAGACCTGGTGAAGAACCATTTATACTGAGCAGTTGAACAATATGTGTCATTTCCCATTAGTTATGTAGAGTGGTGGAAGACAAGTACAGGCTTCAGAGGTCAGTTATTATTAATTTACTTTAGATGGTGACTTACTGGCATTACAGTATATGAGATAAGGTCCTACGACTGAATGTTCAGTCAAGATTAGAAAGGACTGATTTATCTCTGCTATAACAATGTAATAATATATTAACGATCTCCCTCTCCTTTATTTAGTGTGTGTGTGCTTTATGTCCCAGCAGGTTCCTTTGAGTCTATACACACCAGAGAGTCTAGGGAGGTGTGGGGGAGGGGGTCCTGGATAGCTTCTATATGTACTGGAGTCTACTGGGGGGAAGGGGGGGGGTCCTGGATAGCTTCTATATGTACTGGAGTCTACTGGGGGGGGGTCCTGGATAGCTTCTATATGTACTGGAGTCTACTGGGGGGGGGGGGGGGTCCTGGATAGCTTCTATATGTACTGGAGTCTACTGGGGGGGGGGGGGGGTCCTGGATAGCTTCTATATGTACTGGAGTCTACTGGGGGGGGTCCTGGATAGCTTCTATATGTACTGGAGTCTACTGGGGGGGGGGGGTCCTGGATAGCTTCTATATGTACTGGAGTCTACTGGGGGGGTCCTGGATAGCTTCTATATGTACTGGAGTCTACTGGGGGGGTCCTGGATAGCTTCTATATGTACTGGAGTCTACTGGGGGGGGGTCCTGGATAGCTTCTATATGTACTGGAGTCTACTGGGGGGGGTCCTGGATAGCTTCTATATGTACTGGAGTCTACTGGGGGGGGGGTCCTGGATAGCTTCTATATGTACTGGAGTCTACTGGGGGGGGGGGGGGGTCCTGGATAGCTTCTATATGTACTGGAGTCTACTGGGGGGGGGGGGGGGTCCTGGATAGCTTCTATATGTACTGGAGTCTACTGGGGGGGGGGTCCTGGATAGCTTCTATATGTACTGGAGTCTACTGGGGGGGGGGGGGGGGGGGTCCTGGATAGCTTCTATATGAACTGGAGTCTACTGGTGGGGGTCCTGGATAGTTTCTATATGTACTGGAGTCTACTGGGGGGGGGGGTCCTGGATAGTTTCTATATGTACTGGAGTCTACTGGGGGGGGGGTCCTGGATAGCTTATATATGAACTGGAGTCTACTGGGGGGTCCTGGATAGCTTCTACATGTACTGGAGTCTACTGGGGGGGTCCTGGATAGCTTCTATATGTACTGGAGTCTACTGGGGGGGGGGGGGGGGGGTCCTGGATAGTTTCTATATGTACTGGAGTCTACTGGGGGGGGGGGGGGGGGGTCCTGGATAGCTTCTATATGAACTGGAGTCTACTGGGGGGGGGGGTCCTGGAAAGCTTCTATATGTACTGGAGTCTACTGGGGGGGTCCTGGATAGCTTCTATATGAACTGGAGTCTACTGGGGGGGTTCTGGATAGCTTCTATATGTACTGGAGTCTACTGGGGGGGGGGTCCTGGATAGCTTCTATATGTACTGGAGTCTACTGGAGACTCATCAGCTGAGGGGAGCTGCGTTCCTCTACCACCGGGAACAAAAAGGCCAATTATCCTGGTGGCGGCTTGGTTCTCATAACACTGTTTAGTGACAACACCTTACTATGCAAGACACAGCTCCTCGTAGCAGCTCCAGGAGAAATAGATAATGCTGAGGTGATTACCTCTCTTATTATGCAAGACACAGCTCCTCGTAGCAGCTCCTAGATAAATAGATAATGCTGAGGTGATTACCTCTCTTATTATGCAAGACACAGCTCCTAGTAGCTGCTCCCAGTTCAATGGATAATCCTGAGGTGATTACCTCTCTTATTATGCAAGACACAGCTCCTAGTAGCAGCTCCCAGTTCAATAGATAATACTGATGTGATTACCTCTCTTATTATAAAAGATACAGCTCCTAGTAGCAGCTCCCAGTTAATTCCCAGATTACCTCTCTATACAGCTCCTAGTTTAATAGATGATACTGAGGTGATTACCTCTCTATGCAGCTCCTAGTAGCAGCTCCTAGTTCAATAGATGATACTGATGTGATTACCTCTCTATGCAGCTCCTAGTAGCAGCTTCTAGATAAAAATATAATGTTGAGGTGATTACCTCTCTATACAGCTCCTAGTAACAGTGTCTAGTTCAATGGATAATCCTGAGGTGATTACCTCTCTTATTATAAAAGATACAGCTCCTAGAAGCAGCTCCTAGATAAATAGATAATGCTGAGGTGATTACCTCTCTATACAGCTCCTAGTAGCAGCTCCTAGATAAATAGATAATGCTGAGGGGGTTTCCACTCTATGCAGCTCCTAGTAACATTGTCTCTTAGTAACATTATCACAAACATCAACAGGCTGATCCCTGATCTCTCTGTCCTCTATGGTTCTGCTTCTATCTTATCACAAACATCAACAGGCTGATCCCTGATCTCTCTGTCCTCTATGGTTCTGCTTCTATCTTATCACAAACATCAACAGGCTGATCCCTGATCTCTCTGTCCTCTATGGTTCTGCTTCTATCTTATCACAAACATCAACAGGCTGATCCCTGATCTCTCTGTCCTCTATGGTTCTGCTTCTATCTTATCACAAACATCAACAGGCTGATCCCTGATCTCTCTGTCCTCTATGGTTCTGCTTCTATTTTATCACAAACATCAACAGGCTGATCCCTGATCTCTCTGTCCTCTATGGTTCTGCTTCTATCTTATCACAAACATCACCAGGCTGATCCCTGATCTCTCTGTCCTCTATGGTTCTGCTTCTATCTTATCACAAACATCAACAGGCTGATCCCTGATCTCTCTGTCCTCTATGGTTCTGCTTCTATCTTATCACAAACATCAACAGGCTGATCCCTGATCTCTCTGTCCTCTATGGTTCTGATTCTATCTTATCACAAACATCACCAGGCTGATCCCTGATCTCTC